>NW_020633263.1:913144-1029930 GCF_003573695.1 Papaver somniferum
ATTACAAGACAAAAATTTACATGGCCATGAGAGAAGGACTTGCTCTTATCATGAATTCCAACAACTTATATCATTTGGTCTTATAACTTCTTGTAACTAAATATTCAACTTTGATTTTTGAATTATTCTTTTCTATTGTTGCTTCTAAACCTTAAACATCTTCAACTTTCTTCATAGATTTTGATGTCGCTCCGTTTGTTGATGATGATAAGTTTCTACAGAGAGAGAGTTGTAATCCAGTAACTAAGACTACACTGTGAGGTTGCTTTGTCTTTCTGGCATTTCCTGGCCTACTTGCCTTTCCATCATGGATGGTTAGGTCCATCACGGTTACCCTCTAAAAGGAACAAGTTCTCTCCTGAATTTCAAAGATCTCAATGTCTTTTTCTCTAATGTCTCAAAAAATTGTTATCTCTAGCATTCCAATTTCTATCTTTTCGGTGAGAAACAATATGTAAACTTAGCTGACTGGATACTATGTGACGCTAGAAGTTTCTCCCTTATCCCCAAACTGAAATCTAACATTGTCCTCAATGTTCTAAAGATGAAATTAAAAATATGAACAAGGAGAAACTATTACCACTTGAGGGAAAAGAAATAAGGAAGAATATTATCGTGTCGCATGAAAATGGGTTACCTCCCAAGAAGTGTTAAGTTTAAAGTCTTCAGCCAGACACTGGAAGAATTAGTCACCTCGTAGAATCCTATAGCAGTAGGAGGAATAATTGTGGGTCATCTGGATCAAAAAGTATTACCCGCAAGAAGAGGAAACTGCAACAGACCAAGAAGATATCGAACATACCCTTGCTTAAGACAACTACATCTAGTTGTGGTTCAGGTTCAGGCTATATAAAAGGGTCTAAATAAAAATCTTTCATTGGTTAGATTTCCTCAAAGGCATTCTGAAGATCAGGATGAAGAGTCTGGAAATACTCGAGTAAGAACTTAGAAGCGCATAACAAAAGCCTGAATAACCGGGGATCCTCTAAGTCAATCATATTTGATTCACACAACTGACCACAGTGAAAGAGGTGGTCTTCCTTTAAGAAAATGTGTCGACCCTATTCTCCTAAAGTAATTAGGTTCAGTCTCAAAACTTAATAACCGACACATCTGAAAATCATATGTTCCCACAATTGGAAGAAAAGTTTTTGGTGGGAAAACAAAGCCAATCTTGGTATCATAGCCTGGGTTAACCACATCAACCAGAGGATGGGTTTCTAACAACTGAGCTTCTTTTTGGACACAACGAGGTTCAGGAAAAAGTGTATCAAGATAATCTTGTAAGATGGTTGAGGCACAAATTTCAATTCCCAAGTGAGGGATCTTTGTAAGAGCTAAAGGTATGGCACAAGGAGAATGATAATCACCCCCAAACTTAGATTTTTGGGTATTTCTAGATAGACTAGATACAATTTCCCTAATTTCTAGATCGTTGGAATCCTGAAAATAGTTAATTTCTTCTTCTAGGTTATACTCAAGTGACACATCCTCACTCATATTTAATAGCTCTACGAGTTCATTTTCTTCGTCTAAGACCATTGTTTCTAAATCTCTAGACTCTATAACGGTATTCTCAAAATAAACTCGTTCCTCTATACCATTATCGACTTCGTAATCAAAAGGAAATACTACATCATGTAAAGAAGTGGTATCTCTAATCAAATCCTCGTCCTTTTGAATAGGTGAATAATCATTAAAATTATCGGTATTTGAACCATAAATAACACTATCACCATAAAGTTCATTAGAAATAACCAAAAATAACACTATCACCATGCCTGATACTTCAGATTCTTCATCAACATTGTACACATCATAATCATCATTATAATAACATGAAAATGGATGAACCTCATCTACACAAGGAGTGTCACCAAATCTAACCTCGATATCTTGATTATGCAAATAACTAAACTCATTTTCAAGGGTATTATTGGATACACTACATTGGATATTCAAGTCATTTCGAGCAATACTTTCGTTCGTATCTAACTCAAGTCTACGTGTCGTCTTAGCTATCCTCTCAAGGGTGTCTTCTAAAGAAAGGTCCCTAAGGGTTGGATATAAGTTTTCACTTAACCTATGGAGGAGATCTTCCAAAGAAGATTCAGTCGTTGTTGTAGTTCTTTCATCTATAACTACGCTGTTCACCTCCTCTAATTTGTATGTCGATTCAGCTAACTTACGTGATGACTCAGCTAAATTCCTGAGAGACTCTTCTAGAGAAGGAATAGCAACTAAAGGATCATAAAAAGGACTACTTTTCAAAAGTTTGATTGTATCCTCTAAATACGAAGAACTAGTATTATAATATTCTTGCTCGTAAGAGTGATGCGCATGCGGATAGTAATTGGGCTCACCATGGTATGACCCAAAATCTTGAAAAGGTTGGCGTGCCCAACCACTATTCACACTATGATCATAAAAATAGTAATGTCCATGTTGCTCGGTTGGATAATCATTGTATTGGCTATACCTGTTCGACATCCTAACTGCAAGGGGATTCTAAACAAGCACAAAGAAGGCTGACTCGACCACAACAAGCCTATTTTATCTAGCAAACAAAAAGCATGATGGCTCCACTTAGATTGTTTCTAGACCAGATTCTAATCCTTCGAAAGGGAATTCATTACAATTTAAGCAAACCCCACTGGAATCAATCTGAGTCAAAGTAAGTTGAATATAGGCGAGGGAAGCTGCGTGGAGCTTTGATACCCAATGCCTCACTGCATTACAAGGTGGCGCAGTCACGCATTCAACTCACAGAAACCATCATGAACTTCGAAGTATGCTTAAAAGAGTCACCAATGTTTTTCGAATGACTTTCCTATTAAGCTCGTTACCCTATCAGTCTCGTTCTAGTCAAAATTTTAGGCTTAGGTTCGCGTTTGGTTTCGTTTTCCTAAGGCGCGAAAGAAGAGAACGGTGATGAAATCCGAACCCCTATATTGTATGGCCAGGCCTTGCCCTTTACTAGGAAATTAAAACAGCCGTATTCGATTCCTCAACATATATGCATACAAAATCATCCAGTAAACCCGCTGATAGGGGATTCGCGGGTGTTTAGAATTCTTACCTCCCGTTCCAGACGGGGGATGAACCGTTGAAGTCGACTCGGGCCACAACTCCTATGTCATGTACGAACCCGAGAGGCCGAGGCGATATCGTAATCGTCGTCCTTCCCTATGCAGTTTATATTTGAAACTACCCTTCCATAGGGTTTAAAAAAAAAATTAATGTCCAATGTCCAAAAATAAAGTCCAAAAAGAAAGAAAAAAAAGTCCAAAAATAAAAACCTTAATTACAGTTTCTAAAAAAAAAAAAAATTATTTACAAAATCTTCTTATTCACTCCTTTTGGATTTCTCTTTTCTTTCCTTTTTGGGCTTTGCCTTTCTTTTCAGCACTTTCTCCCCTTTTCTTTAGCTTAGATCCAAATCTGAAAGCAAACAAAAACACCAAAACGCGTAAAAAAGAACAAATAAAATAAAACCTAAAAACAAATCTATAAACAAATCCGCGTCGGCGGCGCCAAAAATTGATCGAATTTTTATAGTGGTAAGTAGAGTTGTCGTTCACTCAGACTTTGTTGGATTGATTTTAAGTTTTAATAAACGAAAATAAGGAAAACATATATAAATATTGTGACGGGATGAAGAGATGACTGGGACTCCGGATTCCACCAATTCTCACATTCATGCGATTCAACTATTAATTCTGGACAATTAAAGCTCATAAAATAACAAACATCGACTCTAAATCTTTGCCAAGGTAGATTTTATAAAGAATTATATGTAAATCACAAGCATGACGCATCTAAAGTACCTTAGACTAAGCATGCGACATCAAACGAAATCACAAATAATCAAGAAAAATCATAAATCAATTATAATAGTGCAAATAGTCATAAAGGAATTAAATAGAATTACCACATGGGTGAAAAACAACTTCCTCCACTGTCCCAGTGTTGGGTTTATCTCCTCATGCTCAAAACACACTCAAAATATAGATTTATTGCTCGAAAAGGTGTTTGCAAGAGGAAAGAGTAAAATCAGTGTGTTTGTAACAGATATAACTGTTACAGAACCCACTGTTACAGAGAAACACTAACAGACTGTTGCGAACTCGAAATAATTGTTACAGAAATTGTTATAAAGTTGTTGGATTTGAATGTACAGGCATCGGTTTCTGCGATTGTCTAAATATGTTGTTTTGTGTTTTTCCTCTTCTTCTTCGCCTGAAAGTGCAGAACTCGTCTGCAACTTCTTTTACGGACCAGAACTTCAACCCTAACTCTTCATCCTCTTCTATGACCCCAAATCCATTCTTTTATACTCGACAGGACCGATATATTCCCGAGTGAATGCGAATAATCCCGTAATAATTATGTTTATCTTCTACGGTGTGCTGTGAGAATAATCTTCTTTCTTTAGCTCCATCACGCATCTGCATGGTTGCAAATACACTCCTACACGCTTTTGTTGACCACGACAGCTCGTTCTCATATAAAAACGGAAAGAAAATCTCACCAACTCTGCTCGGGATTAATGGAGAGTATCTTCTCAGCACGTACTCCATGTTTTCTTCTCCCCAATAATGTGGCCCAAATTTACCGGTTCTGATGGGATTACCAGTCCTGTCCGAGTGTAACAGCCCTTATCCAACTTATTGCAGCGATTTAATCTCTCCAGGAACCTCCGAAACCGAATTAGAAAATCTCGCAGATGAAATATATTTGAACCGAGTTTTTCCCGCCTTTTCCTGTTTCGCTTCAAATCAAACATCTAGCACAGTCCATCCCAAGTTGATCGAATATAACACTCATACATGGCCTGTTTTGGATTGACAAATCAACTCCAAAAGAATCAGCGATTGAGTCTCTTTCTTGCATGCCTAAAACTCCAACCCGAGTCTGCAGCCAGTTTTTCACGCCAAAATTCAGTTTTGAAATGTTGAAGATGAAGTGCCCTGATCCAAAACATGGGCGCCTTAAACAGCTGGGTGTCTGGGGCCCTCATCCAAAGTGAATGTGCCTTTAAAAAAATGTCCTCCGGGGTGCTCTAAGCAACTTTTCGAGCTGAATTTTCCAAAAATATTTATTTCCTAAAAATACATAAAAACACAATATTAGTACAAAAATCGAGTTCCAACAAAACAGACATTGAGGACAATTTAGACACAAAAATGTGTCTATCACACAGCATGACGGTTTCGTCAAGAATCCTAAAAAAATGAATCGTGTATTTCGTCTAGTCTAGACTTACTCAGTTTTCTGGGTCTTCTTGCTGAAAACAAGATCCTTCCCGTGTAAAAACGACTTTGTATGTAGTATTGTCGTGACTGCGGAAAGTCCCCAGTCGTTTTGGAGCTTCCTGGTGACTGAATCGTTCGCTTTCGGTTCTTGTGAAATCCCCCGCCGTCTCTTGCGATTTGCGTCTAGTAACCAGGTTGTACGGTAGTCGAGTGGTGGATCCCTGAAAAGATCGCTCGCTTCTGCCGTCCTGACGTCTGGATCGAAGTATGAGATCGAGGTTTAAAAACTGACATTGTAACCGAAAGATCAATCTCCCACTGTGGTCGCCAATTGTTTATGGGTGAAAATCGTTTCTGCTGGTTTTGGTAATTTCGGTGAGTGGGTGAGAAACAAATCTAAGCCCTAAACAAATGTACTACACAGGAGTAATTTCGATTCGAGAGATCAATCTATACAAATCTGGCCTAAACCAAGAAATGGTCGTTCCGGATTTGCTTCGGTCACAAAGAGGAGGAGAATGGATGGTTTAGGGAGGGAAGCGAAGAGGGTGTTGAGACCAGAACAGTTCTGGAAGAGTAGTACTTGGCTTGTATCAGAAGGTGAAAGCTTTGAGAAATCTATCATAGTTGCCTTTCTGAGTGTTGTATTTCTTCCTGACCGAAAACTTGTGTTTTGGTGGAAATAAGTGAAACGCCCTATTTATACAAGTCCAAGTGAAACATACTCTGGCCTCATAAGAAAAGAAACGGATGAGTTAAATGGGAAGAGGTGGTAACGCCTGGTATTGATGGAATTTGATGGAATTGATGTTCCATAATGAAAGAGCGTTTCAACATTACTTCCTGCATTTACTAACCGTTTCATTCTTAATACACCGTCTTGAAACGGGCATTTGTGTATGTCACACGCTGTAAACCGCCAAACCAAAACCCTAAAGAGCATCCCCAGTTTGTGACATGTATTGATGTCTTGAGTGTTTTCGTGGAAAACATGTAGCATGTCGATGGTGTTTGATGAGATGAGCTTGAAAAACATGCCGGCTCAGTGGCGACCTTCGACGGTCGAGATTTTGTGTCCTAAGAGGAATCGTGTCCTTTGATGTAGGCGCGGCATGCCAAAGTGAAAGGGTTGCATGGCATGTGCCAATGGCATATGTGGCATGCCTTGGCCTTGGTTTGCACGGCTTAGCATGCCAGGTTGCAAGGTGTTGCTTGTGCCAATGGCGTGTGTGGCGGCTTTGGCCTTAGTTTGCACGGCTTGGCATGCCAGGTTGCAAGCGTTGCTTTTCATGTGTCAATGGCGCATGTGGCAGCTCTGGCCTTGGTTTGCACGGCTTGGCATGTCAGGTTGCAAGCGTTGCTTGGCATGTGCCAATGGCGCGTGTGGCGTCTTTGGCCTTCGTTTGCACGGCTTGGCATGTCAGGTTGCTTGGCATGTGCCAATGGAACGTGTGCCGGCTTTGGCCTTGGGTTGCACGGCTTTGGCATACCAGGTTGCAAGTGTTGTTTGGCATGTGCCAATGGCGCGTGTGGCGGCTTTGGCCTTGGTTTTCACGGCTTGGCATGCAAGGTTGCAAGCGTTGCTTGGCATGTGCCAATGGCGCGTGTGGCAAGCCGGCCAAGGCTTTGCGCAAGGGAAGCGTTTTGTATGTGCGCTTGGAACATGTGGCGGGGCCGGCCAAGGCTTGGAGCAAGGGAAGCGCTGGTATGTGCGCTTGGCACGTGTGGCGGAGCCATCCAAGGCTTGGCGCTGGGCTTTCCGCGTTTTGGCGTAAGGGGAGCGCTGTATGTGTGCTTGGAACATGTGACATGTTGGCATGCTGCTGGAGCGGTGGTGCGGCTGGCATGTTTAGCAAGCTGCTGGCACGGTAGTGCGTCTGGCATGATTGGCATGTTGCTGGCACAGTAGTGCGGCTGGCATGAGTGGCATGCTGCTGGCACGGTAGTGTGGCTGGCATGATTGGCATGTTGCTGGAACGGTAGTGTGGGATTTAGGGTTTCGTGTATCGAAACCCTAATTTAGCGTTAAAAAAGGTACCCAGATAATTCTTGCGTGAGCGCGTTAAATTATTTACTAAATGCGCTAGCGGCGTTAGTGACGTCATGTTAGGTGCGGGGTTTTACGGTTTTACCCCTTGTCCTAAAACCACCATCAACACTAACATAACACAAACCCTAAATAGAACTCTCTAGAACCGGCACAACTTGCTTCGACTTCCAAATATGACACAGTGTGTCAACAACGTATGTTGATCCACCCTGACGTGTCAACAATACTTGTTGATTCATGCACTGTGTCAACAATACTTGTTGACACACGAACCAAATCACCATATCTTGGTTTAACTTCCAACATTGTCAAGCTAAATGTTTCCTTCAAATGCCACGTAGCGTATTTTCTTGTATTGCTTTTGTTGTTTTTGTCTGTATATTTTTGTTAACGTGTTCCACATTTTGGTGTATATTTAAATAGATATTTTGTTAATATTTTTGTTAGTTATGTTCTAGTCTATTTGCATTGAAGGATGTAGATTTAAGATTCCAGAAATAATTCTAAAATAGGCAGTGAAAATGTGTGTTTGGTTGATAGAGGAATTGAAAACACAATTTGTCAACCCATAAATATTTTATAACCTTGAGAAAGTTTAAGAGAGATATAAATACCATGTCGGGTTGGAGTAATTTGACATACGGCTCCGGAAGTGCGTGCATCATCCTACCTGGTGGTACAAAAATTGGTCATTCAAGACTCTTAATGTTCAATCAGATCCCAAAAGAATCAGTTGAGTTTTAGACATATTCGACGTAATGGTTACCTACCACCTTGAAGCAACGACTGAGCATAATAATGAACTATTTATGTACTACTTCATCTATTTCGTATCAGAAGCACGTTGTAAAGAAGTTTAAGGCTCCCTCTTCTGGGTTGTATCTTATGATAATTTGAACATCAGAACCTCATGTTGTCATTAAATAGAAGTTTAATAAACCCGAAATATTCAAGCTTTGGCATGACTGGCTTGGATACCTAGGTTATAATATAACGAGTAATATAATATTTTATGGGCATCCTTTACGTAACCATAAGTTTCTGTTAAACAAGGATATAAATTATCTTACTCATTTTCGGTAGGTATGTAGAAATAATCTTATAAGAGGAACGTATTATCAAAATATTAGATCTAAATTCGCTTTCATTTAAGTTTTGTGGGGAAAACAACGATAAATCATTTATGATAGTGTGCATATAAGAGTGTTAACTATCCTCCCTCAACCTCATTAATCAACAGCTTAATAACATAGTCTTGATAAATTTTCTCTAAAAGAGATTCTTTTGTTGTTTATACAGAGGCAACTTTTGGAAAGGTACTTTGGAGCACTAAATTCTCAGGGTCCACACTGGATCCGAATTCAATCGGAACTAGTTGGAACCTGACCAGCTTGCTGCCTTATTTTATCGTCATCTCTCAATTTGTTTCCTGTAAAATACAATTTTATTCCTATATTTGTTAAATAGGAATAAAGGGAGGTTTGGAATATAATTGCCCAACAATAAGGAAATTCGGTTTAAGATTCCCCTTCTTGAAGGAATATGATGACTTCTAGGAATGAGATTCTACCCCCACTCCAAACACACCATAATTCCAACCTTTTATATTGCCTCCCGAAGATAACGTGATTTCCAAGTGATTCCTCTGCGTTGCTGGTAGGCATTTAAAGGTGTGAAAATAAGACAATAAATGGATGCCTACAGTGATACCTGCAAGTGCACAGGGTCAGTTGTAGCTTGTGTGCAAGAACAGGGTCATTCCACAGGGACTTGGGGTGTATTGAGGCATTCCTAAGCTAGTTAATCTAAATGCAATGAGTGACAATGACACAATGAAGCAAAGAGAGCAAAACAGGGCCTATACAAGGTGAGTTAAAGGTGACAGTGGCATATACAATGGTATGGTAGTGGCAATGTGGTAGTGATAAATCAAGACAGTTGCAAACCAAGGCCTAAGCCAAGGGCAATGGCAGGGGAGCAAAACTACAGATACAAAACAGAGAAACAACACAACTAGGTTATGAATCCACCTTGTGACCTAGCCAGATAGTGTAATTCTATGTTAAATCCCTGTCCCTAATGGAGCTAGGTTAAGGTTCAAGCCTGCCTATGTTCCAGGGCATACATAAATGGAATGGAAAGATAAAAAGCTTGCTCAACTGTTTACTCCTAGCATTGACTGTCTTTTGACAGCACAATCAATCACAAGCACAGTTGAGCACTAATTTCCTCCATTTCTCAATCAATTCTATTTACATGAATTATAACCTAACATTCCACCACTAACAGTGACTTAAGGCATCATCTCAGCCTAGCTATACACATACACATGTGAGCTCACATAACAGCAACAAAAAAAACATTTACTAAACAGAGAACTACAAACTAACATGTGAACTAGAATGAAATGTGAATTAAAACATAAAACAAACTGAATTGAAACAAGATAAACTAAAACTGAATTTGGAATTAAAATTGAAAATTAAAATTAAATCTACAAATACAAAACAGGGAAGAAAAATCTACCCAAGAGGAACTGGCTAGTCCAGCCCTCATGGGGATACACTGGCTAGTCCAGAGATCAGCCTTTACATCACACCCACAATCATATTTATACCCAATTACAAGTTAGGGTTCTTCCCAAAAAATCCCTAAAATAAAACAGAAATTAGGTAAATTATTTCTACCTAATTTGACAATACAAATCAGACCCATATCTTCTATAATGCTCCTCCATGCTTCTCCCTAACAGTAATTAGAGTTTACTCGAAAATCCCCAAATTAACTGAAATTAGGGTTTGGGTTTTTCTTACCTTGATGTGACAAATCTCCTCAATTAGCATCGACCCATGTCTTCTCTGCTTCTCCTGGTGCCTTTCCCATACCTTGATTTCTTTTCTAGCTTCACCTAATTTCTCTGCCATGTCCATCAATTCTTTTTCCCTAATTTTCAAAACCCTAGACTAGGGGAAATCAGTGAATAGGAAATGATGGGCACGTTAGAGGGATTTGGGAGTGATGATGATGGTGTTTGTTGGCAGTTGGTGGAAGTGGTGGTTGTGGAAGTGGAGTTGGTGGTGATGATGGCGGACATGGTGGTGGTACGGGTTCTGCAGACGGGGGAAGGAAGAAGAGATGGAGAAGAAAGAAGAAGTCGATAGAGTTAGGGTTAGGGGGCGTTTGGCTAGGGGTATAGGGTGTTCGATACTTGGGTGTTAGGCGGGTTCAGCGAGGTTTGATGATCTGCGACAAGGAGCGATGGATGGGAAGATGGTAGGTGGATCCAACGGCGATACGGAGGTAAGCGTGGAGCGACCGTCGGATGAAGGGATGTAGAAAAACGGACGACCCAAGATGGAGATGGGCGTTGCGATGTAAAGCGGGGCTTCGGTTTAGTGTGCGATGATGGAGCGACCTAGAATTCTGAAATGCTTCGATCTGACGGCTGAAATCCGAGACGGGCTTGGATAGTGGAAATGTGTTTGAGTAAGGTTTTGGGCCTTGGGTATGCCAAGCCCATATCTTCTTTAAGGGACAATTCTTCTTCTTCAAGACCATTCCTAGCCTCTGGTTTTGGCACAACGTTCTTCGCGGCTTCCTTGCGTAACTCCTCCCGGCTTTTCACTACTTTTCTGCTCTATTCCGCTCCACAATTCATCCAAACTTTATTTATTACCTAAAAATATAAAATTAAGTAAGAAAAATATTTATTCTTGAAAACAATGAAAATACAGAATATGGGATAAAATGTAGAATTAATGCACAAAGGATGAGTTAAATGCCAACAAAAAGGGATAAATATATACAATATTTGGCACTCATCAAATACCCCCAAACCTGAATTTTACTTGTCCTCAAGTAAAACAAAACTAAGGAAATCCTAACTATACCACTGTCGCTGGTCTCTCGAATGCATTTAGCATATGCACTAAGCCTTTTGAACCACTAAGTGTCCCTAGTGGACGAGTTGAAGTCTCGTGAAGGTTTGCTTAGAACGTACCTACAAAGTTCTAGGTCAAAATATAAGCTCAGATTCCATCAAATGTGACATGTGCAAGTCAGTTTAAGCTCACAGCAAAATGGAGATGTCAATCTAGCTATCCAAGGAACAATCCTAGCACTGATAACAAATAAAGACATGTGATAAGAGTGTAAAGTGTATCTACACATGTGTAAAGAAAGATCGGATGTTATGACTACTAATCACCAAGAGATAGTTTCTCAGGCTAAGAACCAAGGTCGAAATCTAGCTAGCTGTCCGGACTTTACGAGAATTGTGAATGAGTAGGAGGTGTTTCACAATTACTCGCGTTGTACATCAATGGCATACACCCTTCCTTGCTTATTACAATGAAACAACAAAATGACTCTTTACATGACTCTTATTTACATTGACTACTCTCTTTTATTTTTGGAACAAGAGAGGATGGAATTGAAAAATATACATCGTTTTTTTTTTTTTTTTTTTTCTGAATATATACATCGTTTTTTTTTTTTTTTTTTTTTTGATAAGGAAACACTTTTGATACATATACAAAAGGAAACAAAAGATTACATGACACTTTGCAAGAGGTAGCCCTTTTTGATGCACCCAGTTAAATTCGATGGTTGTCTTTCTTAATGTAACCTCCACCTTCTATCCCAACCAACCAAAGAACAAGCTAGTCAAGTTTCGTTCAGTATTCTAAAGTGATTGGCAATCGTGACTTCCTATCAAACACCTTGAAGATCGAGGCTATACATGTATTGGTAGATCGTGCGCGTGCAAATTTCTTATCACTATGTGAATTGTGCTAGAATCAGGGTGCCTAAATATCTAGACTAAGACTCCTAATAATTACATATTTGCACAAGAGTCAACATTTCAAGGTAAATGAGCTCCATTTTTTTTTTTTTTTCAATTTTTAATTTTTTATTTTCATTTTTCATTTTTTTTCAAAAAGAAGGAGAGTTCTTGTTTTCAATTATGGCATATTATCAAAGTATCTACTTTTCACCCCCAAACCTAAACTAAACATTGTCCTCAATGTTTCAAAATATGAACAAAATTATAATACAACATATGAAGAGGATCATGTTGAGTAGAGAAAAGGAAAGAGAATACCCGATTTCGGCGAAAGCAAAATTAGAACTCCATTATTCAAGGCAAAAATCCAACTTTTTTTAGCCGAGATCATATTGGATTAGCACTATATATACAAAAGAAACAAAAGATTTAACTAAGAAACTATCTACAAGAAAATTTGGTTTTTAATGGGATTGGACTTTTGGGAAAAATTTGGTTTTGTCGGGAGACATTTGGTTTTTAATGGGATAAGGAAACCAAGCCCACTGTTGGGTTTTGCGAAGCCCAGCTGCGTTTTTGAAAAACAGGCCCACTGCTGGTGAGTAAAGCTCACTGTTGTTTTTTGGAATTTTGAAATTTTGGCCCACTTGAACTTTGGTTCAGGCCCACAGTTCAGAAACAAGCCCAGGTAACAATTTGAAATTTGGGCTTAAATAGCCAAAGGTCGAGGCCCAACTGGGCTTTGAAAACGTTTTCTGTTTTTGGGTCACCCACAGTGTGTTTAGTTTTCAAATGGATGTAAGCCCACAGTCCCGAAATTAGTTGGGCTTTGGCTAGCTACTAACTAATATGAGGCCCAACTGGGCTTTCAAAGTTCAGTTTCTTTAATTTAAACAACAGGCCCAATTATCTAAAACCACAAGCCCACGAAATTAAACAAACAAGCCCCAAGTTTACAAACCCAACAGAAAGATGGAAAAAATTATTACAGCCCCAAATTAAAAATGGAGCCCACAGGTTGGTTCTCTTAATGGGTTTAGGCTTACTTGCTTAAGCACAGCCCAGCTGCTCAGTTTGGTTGCAAAAGCCCAGTTGGGCTTGGATCTCCTAAGCTTTGGCTTTTCTGAGGCCCAGTGGGCTTTGGTTCAACTTCTTCACCTTCTGCCAGCTTACAGCCCAGTTGGGCTTTATCTTACCCGCTGCAGCAGCTTCAGTGGCAGCAGCTTCACCAGTTCAGGGCTTTGCACCAGCAGCAGGGGCTTAGCAGCAGCAGCAGTAGTACAGTTCAACAAACAGCAACAGGGGTAGTTCCAGAGCAACAGGCTGCAACAGCAGCCACAGAAGCTCAGCAGCAGCAGGGGACCAGCAACACGGCTCAGCTCAACAACAGCAGCTGTAGCAGCTCAAGGCAAGCTGCACAGCAGCAGCCTTTGAACATCAGCACAGCAAGTACCTGGACAGCTCAAGGAGAAGATTAGTTTCTTGCTAGAAGCTAAGAAGTTCAGCTGCACTACACAGCAGCTACTAAAACAGCAAGTTACACTAAAATGCAAGATGCATGCATGATGAGTATGCTAGAATGAAACAATATCAAAAGAGTATGCATGATGCAATGAACTAACATGCAAAAACAGCCAAGAAAAATTCAACACAAACCAAGTCCCGGCAGCGGCGCCAAAAATTGGTAGGCATTTAAAGTTGTGAAAATAAGACAATAAATGGATGCCTACCGTGATACCTGCAAGTGCCAGGGTCAGTTGTAGCTTGTGTGCAAGAACAGGGTCATTCCACAGGGACTTGGGGTGTATTGAGGCATTCCTAAGCTAGTTAATCTAAATGCAATGAGTGACAATGACACAATGAAGCAAAGAGAGCAAAACAGGGCCTATACAAGGTGAGTTAAAGGTGACAGTGGCATATACAATGGTATGGTAGTGGCAATGTGGTAGTGATAAATCAAGACAGTTGCAAACCAAGGCCTAAGCCAAGGGCAATGGCAGGGGGAAAACTACGATACAAAACAGAGAAACAACACAACTAGGTTATGAATCCACCTTGTGACCTAGCCAGATAGTGTAATTCTATGTTAAATCCCTGTCCCTAATGGAGCTAGGTGAAGGTTCAAGCCTGCCTATGTTCCAGGGCATACATAAATGGAATGGAAAGATAAAAATCTTGCTCAACTGTTTACTCCTAGCATTGACTGTCTTTTGACAGCACAATCAATCACAAGCACAGTTGAGCACTAATTTCCTCCATTTCTCAATCAATTCTATTTACATGAATTATAACCTAACATTCCACCACTAACAGTGACTTAAGGCATCATCTCAGCCTAGCTATACACATACACATGTGAGCTCACATAACAGCAACAAAAAAAACATTTACTAAACAGAGAACTACAAACTAACATGTGAACTAGAATGAAATGTGAATTAAAACATAAAACAAACTGAATTGAAACAAGATAAACTAAAACTGAATTTGGAATTAAAATTGAAAATTAAAATTAAATCTACAAATACAAAACAGGGAAGAAAAATCTACCCAAGAGGAACTGGCTAGTCTAGCCCTCATGGGGATACACTGGCTAGTCCAGAGATCAGCCTTTACATCACACCCACAATCATATTTATACCCAATTACAAGTTAGGGTTCTTCCCAAAAAATCCCTAAAATAAAACAGAAATTAGGTAAATTATTTCTACCTAATTTGACAGTACAAATCAGACCCATATCTTCTATAATGCTCCTCCATGCTTCTCCCTAACAGTAATTAGAGTTTACTCGAAAATCCCCAAATTAACTGAAATTAGGGTTTGGGTTTTTCTTACCTTGATGTGACAAATCTCCTCAATTAGCATCGACCCATGTCTTCTCTGCTTCTCCTGGTGCCTTTCCCATACCTTGATTTCTTTTCTAGCTTCACCTAATTTCTCTGCCATGTCCATCAATTCTTTTTCCCTAATTTTCAAAACCCTAGACTAGGGGAAATCAGTGAATAGGAAATGATGGGCACGTTAGAGGGATTTGGGAGTGATGATGATGGTGTTTGTTGGCAGTTGGTGGAAGTGGTGGTTGTGGAAGTGGAGTTGGTGGTGATGATGGCGGACATGGTGGTGGTACGGGTTCTGCAGACGGGGGAAGGAAGAAGAGATGGAGAAGAAAGAAGAAGTCGATAGAGTTAGGGTTAGGGGGCGTTTGGCTAGGGGTATAGGGTGTTCGATACTTGGGTGTTAGGCGGGTTCAGCGAGGTTTGATGATCTGCGACAAGGAGCGATGGATGGGAAGATGGTAGGTAGATCCAACGGCGATACGGAGGTAAGCGTGGAGCGACCGTCGGATGAAGGGATGTAGAAAAACGGACGACCCAAGATGGAGATGGGCGTTGCGATGTAAAGCGGGGGCTTCGGAGTTTGATGTGCGATGATGGAGCGACCGTAGGATGCTGAAATGCTTCGATCTGACGGCTGAAATCCGAGACGGGCTTGGATAGTGGAAATGTGTTTGAGTAAGGGTTTTGGGCCTTGGGTATGCCAAGCCCATATCTTCTTTAAGGACAATTCTTCTTCTTCAAGACCATTCCTAGCCTCTTGGTTTTGTGCACAACGTTCTTCGCGGCTTCCTTGCGTAACTCCTCCCGGCTTTTCACTACTTTTCTGCTCTATTCCGCTCCGCAATTCATCCAAACTTTATTTATTACCTAAAAATATAAAATTAAGTAAAAAAAATATCTATTCTTGAAAACAATGAAAATACAGAATATGGGATAAAATGTAGAATTAATGCACAAAGGATGAGTTGCAACGCCTTGGCCCATTCTGTTACAAAGTCCTTATAAATAGATAACTCGCCTACTCAAAAAAATTTCACCGATATTATTTTCTTTCCCCCGCCTTCTCTAATATCTGTTATGACTCCAAAAGAATAAGCTTTCCATCTCCTCGCCCTCAAAAGGTATGCCCTAGGATCAATTTCAATTTCTCTTAATTTTTTTCTTCTGAAGCATGAAATTTATTAAGCTACTAAAGGATTATTACATGAAATTTATTCTCTTGATGTTTTCTCTTAATATTATTTCAAATATATGTATTTGCCTCGATAATCTGGTGTTGTTGGATTCGATTGTGTAGTTTAAGGCTCGTTGGCTCGCTTTGTTTAATTTTATTGTTGGATATCGAAATTGGATATAAGGATTAATCGTTAATCACCTTTTTTTTTCTGATTCAAGATTAAGCTACTTTTATGTGCAAATGTAACATGTCTTTGCTGATAATTTGTATGGTTCTGGAATAGTTGATATGTAAAAAGAGGGGGTCTATCAACCACATCCAATATTACGTTTAGGCAATATGTATGGACTAACTCTAATACATTTCCAAGAGAATCAACTAGACAGTCAGACTCAATCAAGGAAAAAACATCCAAGAGTTATATCTTTGTTTCTCAATGTAATCGTCAAATCAAACAGATAGAAATCCGCGAGCCTAATTATTATGAGAAACAACTTGAACGGTACCAAAGACCAATGTTTAAGTGTTAATCAATTTATATCAACAACCAAAGGTTGGATTATCTGATTGATTGAACTACGTACAACATGTGATATTTCAATAATAAAGAAAGTATAATGCGGAAAAGAAATAACACAGACACCAGAAATTTTGTTAACAAGGAAACGGCAAATGCAGAAAACCCCCGGGACCTAGTCCAGATTTGAACACCACACTGTATTAAGCCGCTACAGATTCTAGCCTACTACAAGTTAACTTCGGACTGGAATGTAGTTGAGCCCTAACCAATTCACACTGATTAAGGTACATTTGCGTTCCTTACGCCCCTGAATCCCAGCAGGACTCTACACACTTGATTCCTTAGCTGATATCACCCACAACTAAGAGTTGCTACGACCCAAAGTCGAAGAGTTGATAAACAAATCTGTCTCACACAGAAAAGTCTATTGAATAGATAAATTTGTCTCTCACAGAAATACCTACGAGTTTTTTTTTTGTCTTTTGATGAATCAAGGTGAACAAGAACCAATTGATACACCGTACTTATATTCCCGAAGAACATCCTAGTAATATCAATCACCTAACAATGATCTTAACCGTATGTAAGCGGAACAAGATATTGTGGAATCACAAACGATGAGACGAAGATGTTTGTGACTACTTTTTATCTTACCTATCGGAGATGGAATATCGAGCAAATCTTAGAGAAGATAGTATTCAATACAATAGAACAAAGTAAGATCAGAACACGCAACTAAAGAGAAAATAGTTCGGTTTGTCTTTAGAATCCCAATGAAGTATTTAAGTTTTTAACCTATAATGGTTTTAGAAAAACCTATGTTAAAGGAGAATCGACTCTAGTTGTAACTAGTATCACACATGAGGAGTGGGGATTAGGTTTCTCAGTTTCTAGAGTTCTCCCTTGTGTAGTCTTCATATCAGGGTTTGCAATCAATGTTACCTTGGTAACAAAGCATTCAATATCACTGTTATATGAAAATCTGATTAGATTCAAACTAATATCTTTCAACCGTTAGATCGAACTTAGCTTGTTATACACAAATGAAATGTGACTTCATTCAGATAAGGGTAACCGTACCTAAACGTGTACACCTTGTTGGCTCAACAATCGTTAACCGAAGTTAGCCATATGAACACTTTTATATCAACCTTTTTCATCTTAATCACAACTAGTTCAAATGAAACTAGTTATAGAATTGTTCAATTGTTTATATTCTCATAAAAGTATACAAGGCACAATTGAAGCAAAATCGATTTTGATTCACTCGAATCAATTCATAAACATTATATCCACGATTTGCAAAAGATTGCATTCCTTATTATATAAATATATTTGTTCATGAACAAACCGATTTTAGAACTTAACCCACTCAAGTATGCAAACGGGTACGCATACTTACGTAGCCAGACTTGGTCTGGGTTCGCTAGTATGCGAACGGGTACGCATACTGTAGTACATGACCAAACTCAGTTGAATTCCCGCACTTGAACTGTTAATCTGGTACGCATACGGGTATGCATACTAAGTTCCCGGACTTCAACTATTAAACTAGTACGCATACGGGTATGCATACTATGGTTCCCAGACTTGGAATAACTTGCAAAGTTAACATATACGTACGCATACTGTGTTATATCCAATCAATGGTTAATTGTTCTAAACTCCATTTTAATCATTGAACATTCTTGGAAGACGGGAATAGATGTCTCATACAAATTATTAGCTTCAAAGCAATTTCAAGTGATCAATAGATCAATACGAAACGTTCCGAGTCTACATCAAATGACTGTCTCACACAAATCATGTAAAATGTTATCAGCCGATTTCACATGATCATATTTTGACTTTCGTCAAGAATAAAGATGAACTTGGTTAAAGTGAAAGCTTACCAATACATATTTCGAAAAATATTGTAAGTGAGTTAAAATATCAAACGTGTATAATATAAAGCCTATATAGCTATACGACTTTTATCTCAATAGGAGATAGAATAGAAATAGACTTATGAGTGATAGATGAGTTCAAGTATCCACATAACTTTTGTTGATGAAGTTCCACAAGCTCCCCTTAGTAGTTCTTCGTCTTCAATAGATGAACGCCATGAAGTCTAAATCTCAACTACACATTTTATCATAATCCGAGACATAGCTATAAGTATACTAGAAATCAAGACTTATGGTTTTGGAAATTAAACTTGACAAACAAGCTTGAAATTGAAACGCTTGCGAGTTCGACCGAGCAGTGTTCTTACAATATGGATAATTTCATATTGGATGTTTCACCACATAGATGCAGATGAAATTGTTTTGTGTATAGACTCTTAGAACATTAGTCTTGAGGTGATCAATTTAGAGTTAGGTTAAAATAGAACTAGGATTGAACGAACTACTTAGGAGAGATTGCACACTGGGAAATAGACAGATGTTCAAAGGTTTTGGGATTTCTTTCAATTAATTGGTGATTTTGATAGATTCTTATTGATGATTAGGGTGTATTTTGAGCATCTCGTATAATTTTCATGTTGATTTGACATTATTTGCCATCAATTTAGACTTACTTATAGAATTTTAGTTGTGAAAGGATGTAGCGCCCCCAAAGCTAGCAGCTGACTAAACCAAGAGATTAACTAAATAAAGAGGCACTAAGGATCCAAAACATATACTTAAGCAAGCAATTAAGAAAACTGCTATAAAATTTAACCCAAAAACTAGCCCCGCTCAGAAATATATATACAAGAACTCCTCTCAGATGATACATATATACTTGTGAGTTAATTTACAAACAGAAATATAAATACAAAAATAAATATAGCGGAAGCTAACTAACTAATGTAATCAACTTCTCGAAGCTTTATCGTCACGTGCACAATTTGATCTGTCTCTGAAACTGAAAGTGGGAATGGGTGAGCACATCATATCTAAAAGGGGTGCCCCGTAGGAATAACATATAACTTTTAAGCAAACATCGGCATGATGTGGAAAACAATACATGTTTTCCCAAATATTAAAAGAAAAACCAATTCATTGAATTAATCAACATGTATATGGAACTAACTCCTTCTTTATTTCTGTGGTGAAATTTACACACCGGATTGGTGAAAATTACACACCAACCATTATTTATGTGGTGACATTTACACACCGTAATACCAGTGACAATTACACACCTCGATAGTTTGTGGGTGAATGTACACACCCGTAATATTGGTGACAATTACACACCTAGATAACTTGGGTGACAATTACACACCCAAATATGCATGAAAGTATAAATGAAGGAGCATATCCTATATACCACGTAAGGAAATTCTTATTTCCCATAACAATTCATAAAAGATAAACCAAACATTACACTTCCTTTCCAAACAATGGAAAGATTAAAAGAAATAACAGAACTTTCGTAATTAAAATTAAACAATGCATGAAAAACACAACCAAATAATGCATGAGTTTGATAAACGTAAACTTTTGTAAAAGAAAACAATAATGGTCACAAAAGAGTTAAAGTATTCCCACCTCTTTTGCTGACAAGCCACGCCTACCTCGAGATTCACGATCCACTGATTCATCCTTTGAATCGATCGTTGTTAATAACTTACTGTTAATCACCCAGAAACTCTAAAAGATTAGCCAAAAGGCTCATACAAGGCTCATACAAGTCTAACTAATGGTTCTAAGCTCATTAACTAAGTCTTATGAACATCTACAACTTTGTAGAAGAAACCAAAAGCTAAATCAGACCATGCACATTAAAATAGGACAAAACTAAACCTAAGCCCAAGTCCACTGCTCTGGCCCATTAATCTAAGGCCTGATACAACTGGTCAACTAACGGTCCTTGACGGTCAAAAGGGTCTTACAACGGTCAACGTCCAGTCAAAGACAAAGTCCTGGTCATCTGGTCAAAGTCAAATCGGAGTCAACACAGAGAGTCGACTCAGTCATATAACCGAGTCAGACAGGGTATTTCAGTCAGACTAGTAACAGGATTCTGGTACATGCCCTTGCTCAGGCCAAACTAAGCATCAAAATACTCGTGACTCAAACTAAGACTTCCTAACAACTAACTTCTATTTCATTATTTCAATTCAACTAGATTAAACATAAAGCATCAACTTTAAACATTGCACATACAAATTATATAAAACTTCAGACCTTGTTCACAATCATAAACTCGGCTTACCTGCAATTGCAGTACAAGCAACACTCGCTCTACATATATTCCATCTGTTGCGGCCAAGTTAAAGACTACTTCAACTGATCTTAGTTCAACACCACTTCTAACAAACATCACTGCCATAACTAACCTATACAGCTCAACTATACTCTCAACAACAACACCTGCAATCCCCAACCACGACACATTCAGTTTAACATCTATAAGTCACAGCAATTGTGACTTTGATGTCACACCAACAACTTCAACTCAACAGAACCATTACCCTTTCTCTACAACAAACCTTTCCATGTATTCAAAAACATCACAGTAGCTACCACAGCAACATCAACACTCAAATCAATCTCAACTCTTACAACATTTAAATTCTTAATCCAATTAACAATCTCATAACTTCACTATAAGAATCAAATAACTTTACTAAGTTTATTGTTAATAACATTTACCTCAAAACAGAGTTATTGAAGCAAATGAGTTAACCTCTTCTTTGGCTTGATCTGGTTCAACACCTCATCTTAATTCATAAACCATTAAACCTCCATTTCAAAAGCTTCAAACCTTAGTTCTTCGATTCACTACCAACACAGCCCCAAGACATCCAATTAAACTTCAATTAACAACATAACCATCATTAAATTCAATCCCCTAAACCAACAGCTTCATCTTCTAATCCTTCTTTAGAAATTCTCTCAAACCGATTCCAAATCTCAGAAACCCTAACTTCATTCTTTAATTCACCATTTCTTCTTCAGAACAACCCCACAACTCCATCAAACACTAATTAAAAACAAACCCATCTTTCTAAATCAATCAACAACTAATTCAATAAGAATCCACGAACCCTAATTTCAAATTGGGGAAGAACAGGGCAAACCCAAATTCACACTTAAGCTGAAATTAAAACTCCATATAATTGATTCATCTTCAATCTAAACAGACCCATCTAACATTTATCATCTATTATCCAATTTACAAGAAACAAATTCAAATTGAAGAACCCTAATTTACCTGGTTTAGTGATTCTTCATCAGAATAGACTCCATTCGATAATTCAACAACAACCCCTCTTAAGTTTCATCGAGCATCGACCCCATAAACTTAATTGACTCCCGACAACTTCAAATCAGATGAAACCCTAATATTTCCTATCTACTCTTCATCACGATTCACATCAGCACTTTCTTCTTCTTAATTCCCTGATACATGAACACTTCCTTCATATAAACAACATCACCGATCGAATTTTCTTGAATTTACTCTTAAAAGTGTTACTCGACTGAAGAACAGAGAAAGCAAAGAAGAGATGAAGGAAAAGAAGAAGAAGGAAAGAGAAGAATAAAAGAGAAAATGAATTTCTCTTCAATCGGTTTAGGGACGACCAATAGAGAACACTAAACAACCCACCGGTTTAGGGACAAGACCAATAGAGAACACTAAACAACCCACCTTATTTGATGAGTGGTATCCGAATGGTTTCCTCTTCGTTTGGTATCTACACAGAAAGGTTTTCTCATTATAGTGAAAGTGAATGTGTGGGTGCAATGGTTGCACCAAATTTTGTAGCAGAGATGATGACTTTGGTAATGGCAGGTGAATGGGCTGTATCTAAGTCATTCTTGAATGTATGTTTCAGTCTAGATTCTCAGGCTTTTTTGAAGGCTTTCACAGGTAATAAAATTTCTTGGATGATTCTTAACATATGGAAGAAAGTAATTTCTCATCTGAGAAGGGTATATTTCAGGCATGCTTATAGAGAAGCAAATTTTTCAGCAGATAAGATTGCCCAAAAAGTAGCTACTTTGAGCATGGGAGAAATTGTGAGATATGAGAATAAACCAAACTTTGTAAGAAGTATGGAAGATGAGAATACCAAGTACTTTAGATTCTACTGAAAAAGAAAATGTAAAAAGTTTTGTATTGCTTTTTGTTTCCTTTGAGTGTTATAAAACTAGGCCTTGGAATTTCTTGGCTAGTTGAATTATTGGATAATTTTTAGTAGTAAAATTATATGATTTAGAAAAAAAAAAGTTTTCTCATTATATAATACGAATAATTATAGTTTGATGCAATGCCCTTACATATATTCTAAGTGTACAAAAATAGGTTGTCCTGACATCAGAATTGTCATTGAATCACGATAGAAAATATTAGGTATTTGTATTGTCAATATCCTAACTGTCTTGAATAAGCACAATAGTTTGGTGGTGATATGAAAGATGAAACTCAAAGCCATATTGAAGAAGTTAAAATGCGACCAATGTGGAGAAGAAAATTACCAAAAAAGCAATATCTGCGGACACTTGTTAAATGCTCAAACCCTAATTCCAATGCTTTTGTGCGCATCACTTATACACAGATATGTAAAAGCATTTCTCGAATGTCCCACAAATCTTGGAGTGGGATCACTAAGTGTCGTCGCTTTATGATTTAGTTTAGCGCTATATTGTGATATGTTAAATCAATTAAAATATTTTTGTATTTGCGCCGTCTGTGTACTCTGAACTTATCTTATCTTAAAACAAATTACACTGGATTAAAGAAAACTATAACATTTAAGCTATTATGTTACTTTTAGTTTAAATTAATTGAAACAACGTTATATTATCCGTTACATTATACTAAAACTAATATATAACTCACTAAGCAACGTCTTCATTCAGCTGGAGGTGGTGGACCATCTTGCAACAAAAAATAGTTGTATCTGTGAAGTATTGTAAGGATGTCGAAACAACAATGTAAATAAAAGGTTTCTCGTTAGATAACTATTATACTTGTAGAGTTTTTGTACCTGCAATTACATCAAAAAATAATCAAGTATCAATATAAGTTAAAATCAATTGAGGATTCTAGTAAAGAGGTTCAGTTTTGACATACCACTTATTCATCATTTTCACATTGAATTTATGGCAGTTAATGGGCGTTATTAAATCTACAAATTGTATATATTTTTTTTAAATTATGTATAAATGATTGTAATCCTTGAGCATCGTAAGTTCTCGGGTTTTCCGTTTATTTTGCAATATTGCAAAAATTTGGGACGAAAATGGATTCGACACGACTTCATCATTATAGATAACTTCTTTTGACTGAAAATTATAAGCTTTACAAATAGAGTTGAATTTTCTTCTTGAGTATACTTAGGACCTAGGTTATGAGGCCTTTTTTGTAATTAAAGTGATATTAGCCAGAAAAAAAAGTGAAATTAGAAAGAAAAATATAATTATTGATGTAAAAGACGAAATAAGTATGATTTTAAAAGGTGAAGTGTGTGACTGGGAAGTGAAGAGAGTTGAATTTATAGATGAAGAACCTATAGTCGTTGGATGAACTAGCCATTATTGGCCAGTATAGGCCGATCATCTCGACTTGAGACGATCATCAGCATAAGCTTGGACGATCGTTTAAGTTCCAACCGCTCGTCTCAATTCGAGTTGATTGACTCAACTTGAGACGGAATTGGCAAATGAAATGCGTAGATTTGAGCCTTTGCCCACCAAGTTTGCCATTTCCGCTGCTTTATTGTTGGATTGGATTGGCAATTTTGCTCATTTTTCAACCCCAAGTGGATTTCTCTTATATCCAAAATTTAACTGGACATAAATATTTGATTAACTTGTATCTACTAAACTGGGGCTCGGTATAACCCGATATGACCGATTTGAGACTATGGATTCACATAGCCCGGTTTGGCCAATTTAAATAATATGGACAAGTACGAGTAATGAGTCAAATTTTCTTATCCAGTCTGGTACTCGACCTATAATAAGTCTTTTGGCGAGAGATTTCAAGAAGAAATAAAACACCACATAGTTGATACAGTTCAAATTTTCTTATCCGGTCTGGTACTCGGCCTATAATGAGTCATATTTTTAATAAACACATCTAATTGTTGAGAGATAACAGTGAGAAGATATCATGTAAATTCACTAACATATATATGAGATTCTTCGAAGCTTAAATAGGAAATCAAATAAGTTATCTTTTAAATGTTCGAGGAAATAACAACAGAGACAATAATTGGCAAAGTGTGAAACGAATCATGTAGAGAAAGGAAAAAAACAGAGATCAGAGAGAGATGTATAAATGGTAATAAGTTGGGGTCAGTTCTCAAAAAAAAAAATCTTTCATTTCCGATATACCTATTTTTGATGTACAAAAACTAAAAACTAGATAGAGAACTCAGGTTAGATATACAATGAATAATAAAATGAGGAACGTGCACCCCTAGTTTAATCTCTTATGCCATGAATTAGGCATGTCCTAGACTTTGATGAAGAAGATAATTCAATTTCAATCTTTAAGGATTTCAGTGTGAAGAAATGATATGAAATCAAATAGAGGATGACCATGAATATGGTTTTCAAAAGATTCTTTAGCAAAACCAGTTTCCTCCTATAAAGGTAGCTTTATGTTTTGGGTAATTTTTTATCATGCAAACTCTTATTATGCTTAGATATATAAGTGTATTAACATGCAGAATGGCAATTGCTATTTTTATCAACAAATGCAGGAAAAAATAATGGTAGCAACTGTATTTTTGTAAACAAGATGCGGAAACAGTTGACCATTTTGTTTTTTGCTATAAGTATGGCATTTTTTGCTACTTTGTGAATGGTTTCAAAATAGCTTGGATCACGTCTTATTTTCTACTTAAATAGTTTGAAGCTTAAATATATGTTAAACTCAGTGGCATGTCCAAGGAGATAAGAGAAAAGGTGTTGTTTTCTCTAAAACACTTATGTAAGGAGAAACATGGAAAATGCTTGCATTTGAAACTAGGCATAAGACTATTGATAACTGTTGTGATAATTACTCAAGCTCTTGTATTTGGTGGTATAATATGGATACTTTTAAATCAATTGATGTAAGAATGATTTATTAAAAAAAAATCGGGAAAGAGGCAAGCCTCAAATGGTGTATTGATCACGTCAATTTAGGAAATCGAAAACCTTAGAAGTTTTTTTCAAGATCATACAAAAGTCATATAAGTCACAGTATGTCCCCCACTTCTTTCTATTAAATCTATCCTTTCAAACCTAAGAATAATTTCAGAGAACCTTCTCTCTCGCAATGGGGAGGACCAAACATTTATGGCCAAACTGGTTTTTAAAACAAAACCAACATATGTCAAAGCACAAGTCAATGACCGGATTAAATCCAATCCAATGTTCATCAGAACATGTAAATAACATTAACTGGAATTGTTTAAGTTTAGATTGCCTATGTAATCAAGGTATCAGTAACCCAACTAGTAGTAACAGTGCCAAAAAGTAACCAAAGTGTCTCAAACAGTAACCAAAGTATCTCAAATAACGGTGGTATTCTGAATCGGTTTTTGAGTGTCTGTGTCGGAACGGATCGGGCGACTCAACTTTGGGGATCTGGTAACAGTTGAACTTGAATCTTGAACGAGTTGATATTTTATGTGTTTTCAATACTAAACCTAAATCAAACAAATCTAAAACTAAAATCGGAAATATTAACCCATTCATATTACAGACTAAAATTAAAACAAGATAAATTGAAATCCTATTAACACCACAAGCATAGTTAATCCTCCTATCATCCAAAAAAAAGGATCTAATTACAATTTGATCAAAGATAAACCATATTTGAAGATTATGAGGATATCTAGAGCCGTTAATTGAAGTTGTACTAACCATACATGCCGAAGTTGTTGCTGAAGTTATGAGATGCTTGTAAATCAGAGTTGAAAATGGTATTATGCTTTGGTCTTTTTCTTCATTGGATCACAACCATAATTGCACAATCAATCCAATCCCCAAACAAACAAACCCAAAAAGGCACAACAGCAAAAACTGAAATCGAAATTAAAATACAGACATAAAGAAAATTTGCTGCTAGAGATAGAGATTAATAGATGTTGATCGACATGATAACTTGGGTGCTCAGATCTGCTCCAAATGAGCCGATCTGAGCATACGGCGGTCGGTAACGATAGGGTTTTCGTCTAGAAGGAAAAAAGAAAAAAAGAAAGAGAAAAAGAGAGATTGGAATTCGAATATAGTTTTTAGTTGGATGACTCATGTAATTTGGAAATGATATTTTAGGCTCATGTAATTTTGTGAGACTCCTTTACCTGGATTGTATTTATTTTTTCATCAATATAAACTTTTTATTTGAGAACCATCATGGTCTGATGGTTCTCATGCACCCTCCAATAATGGTAATTGCATAAAAATTCTTAAATGCAGAGAATTAGAAAGTATTCTAGGAACACATACCACTGTTCTATCTACCAAAACACTAACAAAAAAATAAATAATCTTGGTTCAAAGTAAAATAAAAATAAATAGATCCCTTTGGACCTTATGA
Organism: Papaver somniferum; assembly: GCF_003573695.1. NCBI lineage: Eukaryota > Viridiplantae > Streptophyta > Magnoliopsida > Ranunculales > Papaveraceae > Papaver > Papaver somniferum. Next base: position 940,287 of record NW_020633263.1, read on the forward strand.
GCACAAAGTGGTGCAGCACAAGCCCACTATCCACGATGTTATATTTATTTTCTTCTCGAACGTTAAACTTTGTTTTTCCTTTTCTGTCATTCCCCTTTAATTTTTTTCTTCTCTCTCTATGTGTGGAATGGAAATATTAAACAATAATATAAACTTAAGGTATTTCTTAAATCCTAACAATCATTTACAACACTCTCTTCTTGATTTCCGATTTCTATTCTTATTTCAATATTTTAATACCAACCATAAACCCTAGTTTTGTTTTCTTAATGGTGGATACAATTTCATATCTCATTCATATAAAATTAATCATACCGTCGGTACATAGAATAAAGAAAAAAACAATTATGAGGTACATGCATTAACCCATTTTCAACAATATAGCTGAAAGGATACTTTCCATATTCGTTTCCAACTAGACTCATTTTATGTTGAAATGGTTTCTTGGTATGAAACTTGTTTCGCTATCTATGGATATTCATTAAATTGCAATCATGGGCGCAATGGCCAAAGTATTGAGATAAAAGTAATCTAGATATACTTTTACCCTATTTATGTACCATTGTGGCTTCAAAGAGTTCTTACAATAAACTCTACGAGTTTCTCGTTTATTTTTTTAGGTGATGAAATGTCTCTTTTCCCATATCATGAAAAACTAACACATTTGGATCATATTGTATGATTGTTATTTTCATATGGTTCAAGGAATTTTTTTCAACTATAATCTTGCTAAGAAGTTATTTCTTAGTTTCCTCAACCTTATGAGTAATCTTCCTTAGGGAACCAAAAAAACTTTTAGAGATATTACAATCTTTTACAGTTATAGGAATACTTGTAAGTCCGTTTTTGTTGCAATTTTATGTATGGCAACTCTTGTTTTTCAAAATTTTGGTTGTGTTCAAGATTCAACATCTGAGATGCTCGATTTGTTGTATCAGTTCTTTGAAAGAAATATTAGTTACATCTTGAATTCGTTGATTTTCATCAAGAAACTTTGACAATAGTTTATTTCGTAAACCTGAGATACGTATGGAATTCATCCATTTTCCAAAATTCATTGGAATGAAGGGATTCATCAAAATATTATCCGTGTCTTCTGAAAATGAGAGGAACATAGTACACCACTAACGTTTTTTCGTTCATGAACCTGTGGAGAATTCCTTGTACATTTAATAAGTATTTTGGAGAGATGTGAAGCAGGAAAGGAATATCACATAGTTGAGACTGACAAAGAAAAATGGAAGAGGCATACATATGAAAAGTCATATTGTTGATAGACACATCTAATTCCTGGAGATAACAATGACAAGATATCACACAAATGCACGAACCTATATATGAGACTTTTCGAAGCTTAAATAGGGAATCAAATAAGTTATTTGTTAAGTGTTCGAGAGAATATTAATTGAACCAATAATGAGCAGAGTGTGAAATGAATCATTTAAAGAAAGGAAAAAGACAAAAATAAAGTCAGAGAAATGTATAAATAGTACTAATTAAGTTGTCTTTCGTTTTCAAAAGAAATTTATTTAATTTCCCATGTACCTATTTTTAAAATACTAAAACTAGAAACTAGATGAAGAACTCAGGTTAGGTATACAACGAATAATAAAGGGTGTAATGTGCACCCCTGGTTTAATCTCTTGTGTGATGAATTATGGCATGTTCTAGACTTTTCAGAAGAAGATGATTCATTTCAATCTTTAAGGATTTCAGAATGAAGAAATGAAATCCAATGGAGGATGACCATGAATATGGTTTTCAGAAGATTCTTTAGATAAAATAGGTTCCCCATATAAGGTTAGATTTGTTTTGGGTAATTTTTTGTCGCTGCCAACTCTTGTTATGCTTAGACATATAAATATTAACACGCAAAAATGACGGCTGTTATTTTTGTCAACAAAATGCAAATAAATGGTGGCAACTCTACTTTTGTAAACAAGATGTATAAATAATTGACCATTTTGTTTTGTGTTGTAAGGATACACATGAAATCTGGTATTACTCTATAAATGCTTTCAGAATAGCTTGGATTACGCCTCATGTTACTTAAACAGTTTGAAACTTAAAGTTATGTTAAACTCAGTGTGGGTACAGAATACCGCACACTCATCTAGTATGCAAAATAAATCCTTAAATATCACGCGAACATAACCGCATACTACGTTTTCAAGATGACGAACCAGATACGTCACCATATGACAAATAAAGTGTGAAGACCTATGCGATAGTAAAGAAACCATGCGGCATGAAGAAGAGGAGGTGCAGGGATGGTGATATAAGGGAGTTTGAGGGGGTTGTATATTATATGCATCGATTGTTGGGGATTTGTTAGTAACACCAATCCCTTGTTGTGTTAGGTTGTATATAAAGCCATTACTTCAAACGAAAAGAAGTTGAAGGTATAACTGTTTTTCAATGAATTGAAGTAGCAGGTATGGGGACAAGGCAACAGAATCAAGTATGTTGATGGCTGACGAGATTTATTATGCATGAAGTTATAGATGATTAACTTGGGTTTCTTAAGAGTTTGTGAGGATAATATAAAATTCATCCTTCTGGATCGTGAGAGTTGGAAGTTTGTGGTGAGTCCTGGGTTAACGGGACTCTCCGGAAAATCTCATGCCAAATATCATCAAATGTTGTTTCCAATACCCCAACCGCAACTGTAGCTTCAGACTCAGACCAACTGGGTCTTCAGGACTCGGACCAACTCGGTCTCCACGACACGGAAAAAGTTGTTTGGTGCCTCCATCATTGAAATTTCTGCTGAGCAAAAGTGACGTAAATCCATAAGAAATATGATCACAACTTTCTTCGTAATTTACTGAAGTAGTTGATAGATCATATAATCTTTTTATGAGATCTTCATTAACCAAAGCAATTTCTTCAACTTCATTTAACCAATATTCAATATAACCACTGCATAATCTGTACTTATCCATTATTTTCTCATACTGTGACTTGTAATAATCAAGGTGAAGTCGATTCTGTATTGTAATCTTATTGTTTTCTTCATTAGAAGAAGAAGATGATGAAGGAAGAACTGATGATTTTGGCGGGATTTTTTTTTAATCCTGGGAATCAGATCTTGTACCAGAACTTCAACCCGATGATGATGATTTATGACTGGCTGATGATTCTGAATAGTAATCCTAAACTCCATCTTGTATGTTGTGTTAACCACTGCTCAGGCGAACTCGCAAACGTTGCTATCTCAAGCTTGTTTCAATGTTAGTGATCAAAACTATAAGTCTAGATCTAGTCTACTTATAGTGATGTCTCGGACTAGGATATATTGTGTAGTTGAGTATTAAACTTTAGGGCGTTCATCAATTGAAGATGAAGAACTACTAATGAGAGCTTGTGGAACTTCATCAACAAAAGGTATGTGGAGACTAAAACTCATCTATCACTTGGAAAGTCTATTTCTACTCTATCTCCTATATTTAGACAAAAGTCATATTACTATATAGTTGTTGATTATACACATTTGAGATTTCGAGCTGAGATTAACTCGCTTACATATTTCTCGAAATATGTGTTGGTAAACTTTCGCTTCAACCAAGTTCATCTTATATTCTTGACGAAAGTCAAAATATGATCATGTGAAAATCGTCGAATAACATCTTACATGGTTTGTGTGATACAATCATTTGGTGTAGACTTGGAATGTTTCGTTATGATTATTTCAATAACTTGAAAGTTGCTTTGATGCTAATAGTGTGTGAAAACGGATATTGTCATCCTCTAAGAAAGTTTCAATGATTGAAATAGAGTTTAAAATACTTAACCATCATTGGATTATGAACATAGTGTGCTTTCTTGCATGTATGTGATCCATGACCGGAACTAAAGTATGCATACCCGTATGCGTACTTGTAGTTGTGAAATTCCGTGTACCCAGTGCACATACCGGTACGCATACTTGCATAAGGTATAGGTCCGGGAATTTTTGTTGGGTTTTGGAAGTGTACTTAAGTATGCGTACCTGTTCGCATACTGGCGAACACAAACCCAGACCGGCTACTCAGGTACGCATACCCGTATGCATACTTGAGTGGTTAAAGTTCTAAAATCGGTTGGCTCATGAACTAGTACATTTATATATTAAGGAATGCATTCTTTGCAAACCGTGCCTATAATGTTCATGAATTGATTCGAGTATATAAAATCTATTTTACTTTAATTGTGTTCTTGTATACTTCTATGAGAATATAGCAATTGAAAAACTCTTTAACTAGTTTCATTTGAGTCATTTGAACTAGTTATGGTTAAGATGAATAAGGTTGATATGAGAGTGTTCATATATCTAACCTCGGTTAACTACTGCTGAGCCAACATGATGTACATGTTTTGGTACGGTTACTTAAACCTAAATGAAGGTATATTTCATTTCTGTATAACAAGTTAAGTTCGATCTAACATTTGAAAGATATTAATTTGAATCTAATCAGGTTTTTTTCTAACGGTGAATATTGAATGCTTTGTTACCAAGGTAACTTAGATTGCAAACCATGATTCGAAAACTATAAAAAAGGGAACTCTAGCAACTGGGAAACCTAATCCTCACACCTCCCGTGTGATACTAGTTGTATTAGCAAGAGTCGATGCTCCTTTAACCTTAGGTTTTTCACGAAACTCTGTAGGGTAACGACTTAAAGACTTCATTGGGATTGTGAAGCCAACCCAACTATTTTCTATGTAGTTGTGTGTTCTGATCTTGCTTTGTTCTATCGTATTGAGTACTATCTTCTCTAAGATTTGCTCGAGATTGATTCTTCGATAGGCAAGATAAAAAGTAGTCACAAACATCTTCGTCTCATCGTGTGATTCCACAATATCTTGTTTCGCTACCATACAATTAAGATTATTGTGAGGTTATTGATAATACTAGGCTGTTCTTCGGGAATTTAAGTCTGGTTTATCAATTGGTTCATGTTCACTTGATTTATCAAAAGACGGAACATAACTCATTGGTATTTCTGTGGGAGACATATTTATCTTCCAATGGACTTTTCTGTGTGAGACAAATTTGGTAATCAAGTCTTCGACTTTGGGTCGTAGCAACTCTTGGTTGTGGGTGGGATCAACTAAGGGAATCAAGTGCATAACATCCTGCTGGGATCAAAGACATAAGTAGCGCAACTGTACCTTGAATCACTGTGAGATTGATTAGGGGTCAACTACAGTCCAGTCTGAAATTCATTGGTAGTAGGCTAGTGTCTGTAGCATCTTAATACAATGTGGCGTTCAAAGCTGGACTATGTCCCGGGGTTTTTCTGCATTTGCAGTTTTCCTCGTTAACAAAATTCTGGTATCTGTGTTATTTCTTTTCCGCATTATATTTTTTTATATATAATTGAAATATCACAGGTTGTGCGTTAAGATCAATTAATTAGATAATTTAACCTTTGGTTGTTGATTTAAATTGATTACACTTGAACATTGGTCTTTGGTATCGTTCAAGTTGTTTCACATGATAATCAGGCTCGCGTATTTCTATCTGTTTGATTTGTTGATTACATTGTGAATCAGAGATATAAAAACTCTTTGATATACTTTTATCTAGATTGAGTCTAACTGTCTAGTTGATTCTCTTGAAAGTATATTGGAGTTTCTCTATTCAGATTTCCAAACGAAATATTGAGTGTGGTTGTTAGACCTTCGCTTTTTTAATTGGTATCAGAGCAGGCAAACAAATTTAAGACCTTATAAGTATGTGTTTGTAGCGATCTGAATATGGACAGAAGTGTTATCTCCATAAACGTACCACTAGTCTTCGATGGCTCAAATTGCTTATGGTGGAAAATTATTATGCGTGCCTTTCTTCAAGCGCGTGATTTTCAATCATGGGTTTATGTTGTTAATGGATATAATCCTCCGGCTGTTGTAGAAGGCGATGCAACTGTTTCAAAGGATATTGGTGCATACAAACCTGCCTAGATTCTCGCTGCAAAGAAAAATTCTGACGGGTTTAATGCTATCATCCATGTCATTTCCCCAGATCTTCAGCACCATGTGACTACGTGAACTCGGTCTAAAGATGCTTGGGATATCTTAGAAACCGTATTTGAAGGGAATACCTGTGAAAAGGAAGCTAGGCTTCAAAACTAAATTCTGATTGGGAAAACCTTCGTATGGCAGATGAAGATTCATTTGATGAGTTTAATCACATAGTGTTGAAATTGTTAATGCATCTTTTGCGTTGGGTAAGACTATTCCGGAAAAGGACGTTGTGATGAAAATTCTCAGAACGCTGCCATCTAGATACGATTCTAAGAAGTATGCCATCGTTGAAGGTAATAACCTTACAACTCTTTCCAGAAATACTTTGGTTGGGAAGTTAAAGATCTTTGATCATGAGCTTACATCCAAATCCAGAAAGGATGTGGATTTCAAAGCACAAAAGAACAATAAATTACTTGACAAAAGTAAAAATGTTTCCATCTCTGAAGATGATCTTTCTAAGGATGATTCATCATATGAAGATCTTGACAAGTAGGTCTCCTTGATCACGAGACAGTTTAAGGATCTTCTTTTGAAGAGAAGTAAATGATTCTCCAGAGATAAACCTAGGTCATCAGTTAAACCTCATAATCGTTTTCCTCCTAAAAACAGGGATATAGATGAAACTGATGACGAGGATATGGCTCAGTGCTTTAAGTGTAAAGGTTTTGGTCATTTTGCAAATGAGTGTCCAAATCGTAAAAAATACACTGGGAACAAAGGTCTAGCTGCAACTCTTGATGAAATGTCTGACATCTACGATTCTAGTGGAGACGAAAACTCAAGTGTTGCACTTCTTTGCGAAAATATTGATTTTGATAATTGCAGTAATACATACATAAATCTTGATATTCTTTAGAAAAAATCTCAACCGGTCTGGAAGAAAAAATGAATCTACCTGTTTCTACTAGAAACTCTTTTTCTGATTTTTCAGGTTCCACTATGTGTCTAGCTGCCTACACATCCCGGGCTTCTGAATCGTCCTCCATGTTGACATGCTCTTATTGTCTCTCAAAGGTCATGAACTTTCAAAGTGTTTTAAGTACAAACAAAAAATGAGATATGTCAACAAACTTCAACGAAGAGCGAATTGATTAGCAAACAAGCTCAAACTTGTTCAAAAATCATCAGAGGTATGTAAACTATCTCTTCTTCAAAGAAGTTAGTTTCCAAAGAAAAAACTAGATCATTGGAGAAATAATTATGGTCTAAACACTCTGAGAAATAGGATTTATGAATTCCTTTCGAAAAGGTTATGGTGGACAGATTATTTTTCACCCCATCACAACTTAATTGTGTTGGTTAGTGCATCTTGTCTCATGTGACTGATCAAAAGAGACAAGATTATGCACACCTTAGGCTTTAAGAAAAGAAAGTTGTTTTAGATTGTTTTTATTTGCTTTTTTCTCCTTTGTTGCTTTGCTGAGCTTTGCAAGTCCGGAATTCATGCCTCTTTTCATATCTATTTGATATTGGAAGGGACTTCCCTGTTTAATCAATAAAAAGGGTTATTCTCGAAAATTCTACCCTTTTTAGGGTTGAGAGTTGTGTGTGCGTGAACTTATGTGTTTAAAAGTTTTGTAACCCTACATTTCTTTTTCCTTCACTTGAAACTCTTTTTATCATAATAATGCTTGTTGAGATTATCTTGTGATTTCCTCTTACAATTCCGCTTGTATGGATATTCCAATCATTATGCCTTCTGATGGAAAAGATGTTAATATGATTGTTAAGCCATCAATCATGAAGGAAAAATATAAATCTCCTTTACCTCCAACTTTGGAAAGAAAAAGAAGGAATGTGAGGAAGCCAAGGATTGTTCCTTCAAATTCTCAGAAGTTTTCTGGTTTTCTTGAAAGTTGAAGGAAACAAGGAAGGAGATTCAGGAAATAAAGGATATTGCTGTGAGAACTCTTGAAATTCAGAAGGCCCTGGTTCGACATCAGTTCAAAAGGTTTGTTGGAATTGACTCCTTTCTTCATGAACCTTATGTTCCCATGGTTGTTGACAACAAGGAGTTCGGGGACGATAAAGAATTTTTCATAGGTCTCAATATCTAGGAAACTTCTTATGAAAATTTATTCTTGTGTTTTTAAGAAGGATAACTAACGTTTGGAATAGCCATTATTGTGAGTACACATAGCTATTGCCAACGATTTCATCTTGCAATGTTTTAGATTTATTTATTTAAATTTTAAAGTTGATTTAGAAGATGATTTTTGCAGTATTAATCTTTATGGTTTTATATATTGAAAATTGTTATGGGATATGTTGTTTACGTACGTGAACCTTCACTATCCCATATTATTTCAAAAGTTAACTCTATTATATGTCGGTATGAAAGTATTGATAAAAGATAGAATGAACTTTTGACTACAAAAGTTAAGCCTTTTATGTCATTATGCAAATATTGATGGAAGAAAGGATGAACTTTTGTTTACAAAGATTAAGTATATTATATGTCATTGTGAAAATAGTGATGAAAAATAGAATGAATCTTTGATTATTCCACAGTGTTGGTATTTCCCTGATCCACATCTTTGTGTATGTACTGTGTTGCTCCGTAAGTTCTCTTATGTTGAGCATGACCAATTGAATTGATCATTTTCCTCGTGGTTAATTCAATTAAGATATTTGGATACAAATTCATGTTTCATGTGATTTGTTAATGTCCAAAGAAATCCTTCTTTTCTTATAAAAGTAAGGTCGCTTTCGTTGTTCTTTCGGGAATGTCATTTTATGGGGGAGAGTTCTTAATTGAACTTGTGCTTAATTGCCAAATATTTGTGGGAGGTGCGGCTGTGGAATATTGTAGGAGTTATCTTGTATCTTTATAAACTCCTTGATGAATACACTAAGTTTCGACTATGTGGAATCATCGAAACAAGTTGGTATGTTGTTCTCTTTTGGTCATGAAGTATCTCTATGAAAATTTCATGAGGATCCCACTAGTTTTCATACATTTACCAATTTATGTGTAGTTCACACTATAAATATATATGGTTTACGGATCATTATGTAAGGGGGAGTGGTTTTCATTGTGAGATGAAGTATTGACTAAGGGGGAGTGATACATATCACCATAGTATTGTTGTCAAAGTTGTGATACAATTGGACTTTGATGCTGTGTAAAAATAGTATGACACTGTATAACTATAGATGGTGGATTTTCGACAAGGGCTAAAATCGTAAACTCATAATTATACGAAGCTCTGATCCAGCAATCAGACGTGAGTATCGAGACACGGGTCTCTCATCGAAATCTCAACAGAAAGTACTTTCTCTCAGAGTACATGTAGATATGTAGTCTCACGACTGGAAAACGACATATCTCATGAATACTGAATACTTTTAGTGATTATTTCTATATAGTATCACGAGATGGACGGCTCCTAGACAGCTTGCTCTGCTAGTATAAAGCGATAACGTCTTCAGGAACAAACAACGAGTTTACCCTGACTATATAAAGGATATGACTTACCGACAAGCTCATATCGGGATAATTAATGCTCCTAGACATCTTGCTCTGCTAGTATAGAGCCACAAAGTTAATTATTCCTAATTACAATTGCTCATATTCCATGGTCGAATCCACGACTGGTCCCATGGAATGGCAATAACAATTGCTCATATTCCATGGTCGAATCCACGACTGGTCCCACGGAATAGCAATAACAATTGTTCTGATTCTATGATCGAATCCACGGCTTGATCTCATAGAATAACAATAAATATATTATCTCATTACTCCGATTTCATGATCGAATCCACAACTGGTCTCATAAATGGTAATATATAAATCTTAATTACTCCAATTCTATGGTCGAATCTACGATCCCATGGAATGGTAATGCTCACTTTATTATTCTGAATTCGTAGTCGAATCCTCAGCTGATCCTATGAATTAATAATAAACATCTTATTACTCAGTTTTGTGAATTATTCTCCACTGAATTCCACAATTAGTAATAAATAATCAACAACCGGGCGTTTGAGCTACCTCTAAGTAAGCCCCGATTCAAATGGTGAAAGTGTATTCAACGACGATACACTAACAGTCAACGCACGAACGAGTATTTCAAAATACAACGAAACAATGAATCTATGCAAATAGGGAATACAATAATAAATAATTAAAAATATTGACCAAGGTGCTGGGAACACGGACACACGACCTACCGACCGTGTCGTGGTCAGTTCCACGCCAGTTTTGTATTTTTAATACATTTTTATTATTTTCCATGATTTGATGAAAATTCTCTCATCTGATCAAATCTCCTTCGTCTCGAGGAAGCTCCTCGGTTTCATGGTACTTCCATAAATCCATAACAAATAATATAAAATTAAGGAAAGGAGTGTGGGGCGTGACCGTTGGCCAACCGGCCATGCCTTGGTCCCAGCCGGCCCCACACCCCATGGTTCCTTATTATTTTATTATTATTATTATTTCTCTAATTTCATGAAAAACTCCTTGATTTCATGGTATTTTTTTGCACAAATCATCATATAATAATAAAATAAAATAAAATAATGAAAACTTATGGGACCGGGCTACCATCCGTCCGGCCATGCCCTAGTCGGTCCCACACGCCCTTTGCTTTATTTTTTTATTATTATTTATCCTATTTTTCCTTGAATTCATCAAATTCCTTGATTTTATGGTATTTCTCTCAAATTAGGAAAAATTCCCTCAAATCATCAAAAATACCTAAAAGTATTAAAAAGTTATGAAAAACTCGTGGGACCGGTCCATAGCCGACCGGCCATGCCTCCATGGTCCCACACGCCCGTGTTTTATTATTTTAATATTTTGCTTGCATGAACTCATGAAAACTCCTTCAATTCATGGAAACTCCCTAAATTCATCAAATTTCTCAAAATTCATGAATTTTTCATAAAATCATCAAAATATTATAAAATTAAGGAAAAGGCACCACGGGACCGTGGTCACGACAGGACAACCATGCCTTGACCACGGCGGTCCCACGCCTCCTCATTCCTTATTTTAATTATTTTTCATCATCTCATGGTGTTTTCCTCAGTTTCGTCGAAACCCTAATTTTGGCATATTTTCTCGAATGGATGCTCAATTGCACGCCAGAAAATATCAAAATTCTCAGGACTGAGACGCAGACGCCTTGAGGACACGAGCACGCTATCTTGACCGACCAAGATTGGCTCTTTGGCTCACGGAAGCCGGTCCCATCAATTTTCACAGTTTTGACCTAATTTGCACAATTGCTCTTATTAGGTCCAAAACTCTTCCAAACACTTTGGATTTTCATGAAGTGGTCGTCAGGCGGTCACGTGACAACCTAGGGCCGGTTTCATGACTCCATGGTCGGTCCCTCGCCTTTTCATAATTAATTAGGTTTTCTCACCTAAGGCTCAGACGAGCATTTTTGAATAAATGATTAAGCCAGCATTTAATCATTCTCCCACCAACAAATCATCAACTCTTCAGGAGTTCTTCGTATTTGCTCACGTGAGCATATGGATACTACATGGTTGATCCACGGTACCATATAGTCGCTCCCTCCTTCGTCCTATGGTTAAACTTCTGACGAACCATGAATTGATCATCAATTGATCAAATTAGGGTTTCTGAATCCAAGGATCATCATTCCAGATTCCAACCTTAATAATTTTACGACGACCTCATGGTCATTAATTTTATTAATTATGCTCGGTTCAACGACCAGTATTCTAATTAATATTTTTGGTACGCTGCCAATAATCCATCAGATGAGCAACACATGCTCAGACGATCAAACATGAGCAACACTTGCTCAGATGATAAATATTTTCTCAAGACAAAGAATATTGGTTCAACAACCAACGATCCATCGAATGAGAAATACTTGCTCGCTTCATCGTAAGAACTATACCTCTGTCTCATGACATGTTCAACTCATGAGTTTCATAACATCATGTTCAACTCAGCAACTACATGGACTCATCGTCCCATAAAACCACGAAGTCATCAATTGACTAACATACCACGAGACGTCAATCGTGTCACTTTGGGGGGGATATCACTTAGGGTTTTGGTCTGGCAGTCTACGACACGTGTGTTCAAACACACGATGGAATGTGAGCAAGTCGTGCAATAAGTTGAAGGAATTCACGAGGTAGTGGGTGAAAAATCGATTAAGTCTCCACACGTTGAGCAACTGGTTTCAAACATGATCTCCACTTCCCCACTCCTTGATTCCATCAACTGTCACACTTCATGGAATCATGCGTGTCTAAAATTCCAGCAATATAAATAAGTCTCTGAATCATGATTGAATCAGCGTTAACAGTATCATCAATCTCACGTCTCATCGACAACACGAGATCATCAACTCATCAATTGAGCAACTACTCTCAATTGAGCAATTTCAATCATTCAGAGCTTATCATATTCAGAATTCATACACCCACAATCTTTGATTACCATTGATTCCACACATTTCCCAGCTTCCCTCCTACAGATCAACCCATCCTCTCTTGTAACCGAATTTAATCTGGAACGGTCATTGTCTTGATTTAGGTCGGAGTACTACAGATTGATCTCTCGAATCTAAAGCATCCCCTTTGCAGCGGTGCATCTGTGTGAGGTTTAACATTTCGCTCGGTTCGAGGAGTCTCCTCCGTATGGTCGTCTCCTCAATTCCTTAAAAACCAGCAAATCGTTTTTCCCCATCTACAGATTGGCGACCACAGTGGGAGATCATTCTCTCGGTTGCAATATCACAATTTCACAAGATGGTCGGTCTTAGGTCTGGGTTAGTCACAAGTTCCAACGCAAACGACGCTAGTACTAGCAACAACAACAACAACGACATCGAGGATATCCCGGTAGCGATTTCGGCCTCTAACACTGACGGTGGTGATGTTACTCCTCCTCACGTCAACGCGGAGGGTCATCCTTTGTTCGGACGGACACCCTGAGGAAGTCAGAGGAAATCCACCACCTACCATTGCTGATCTCATCAAAATGCAAGAGAATCTTGCAAAGAATCAAACAGATATGGCTACAACACTAAAGGAGCTATTTAATCAACTGAAGGCTCTCACTAATACAATGCCAGGGAAGACCCAAGGAAAACGAAAAGAGAAGGAAAAATTCTCAGACGCTGATCATGAGGTAATCCCGATTCATACAGTGGATGATGATGAAGCCCACAAAGCTGCAGACGGTCCATCAGCGAAGGAGTCATCAAACTTCATCGCTCGGGAATATTTGTAACGCCTTATGGATAACCGTGGAAAAGAAAAAACCCCACATGTCCATCGTCACGAGCCTCCATACCCTGCTGCTACGCAAAATATTCCTCTTCCAAAAGGTTATATCTCTCCAACCTTTACTTTGTACGAGGGAACCGGCAATGCTCGGGAACATGTTTCTCGATTCCTGGAAGCTTTGGGTGAACATGAGCATAACCATGTTGTTCGCCTCAAAGAATTTTCAAAATCCTTGAAAGGCGGAGCATACACCTGGTACAACAACATCGCACCAGGAACTATCAACAATTGGGGAGAAATGATTAACGCCTTCTACAGGAAGTACTTCTTCGTGTTAGAGCAAGTCACTCTCTCTAATCTTGGAAGAATGTTTCAGAGGGTCAGTGAAAATCCCAATGACTACGTGAAAAGATTCAGAGTTCAAGCCTTGGATTTCCACGACCCAGATGTCACAGAGCAGCAACTTATAGACTTATGCATCAACAGAATGATCTCGGTCTACATAGTTTTACTGTAAAATCTCCGGTTCCAGACCTTTTCAGAACTTCATGAAGCAGCTAAGCGATCAGCGACTACTGCACCTTCTTTACTGGGAAGAGAAAAATCCGCAAGGTCGAGGAATCTCGAAATAGCCGACGCCTAGTCAACAATCAGTACAATCTCCAGCCTTCAACAAATGTTGTTGCCGAAAGGAAATCCGAAACACAACATCAGAACGCTTCTCCAACATCTCAGGCTCCTCTGGAGGCACAAAGAAGATAACCAATCCTGAAATGCACAAACCTCGACCCGACATCAACGAACGGGAAATGGTATGATAGACTCAAATTTCTCTCTTCTCACGAAGGAGTGATCGAGTTACTGGAAGTCTGGGTTCAAGATGGTACAGTCAAATTGTCGTTCATAAGGAGAGAGCCGATTGAAGAAGAAATGGACAACCCCAGGTACTGTCACCTTCATAGATTCATCAATCGTCCAACAAGCAACTGCAATATTTTGAAGCACATTTTCGAAGAGAAGGTTGATCCATAATATATTCAACTGGGGACTGAAGGAGTACACAAGAATCCTCTCCCAGTCAGAACCTTTACACTCTCTGAACAACTTATCAAAATGGCAGTTCAATCCTTGGTCGAACGTGAATTGCGTTATCTGTCAAAGGCACAAAGGAGAGACATTCTTACAGTACTGAACCACATTGTGTCAATAAGTCCATTCCGAAAATACTTCTTGAGCCTCCAGCCATGGACCAAGAGATGTACGACTGGGGACTGCTTACCACTGTTAATCTCATAAGAAACGAATTTGGAAGAACGTTGATCGATGCTTACACCGCCATCAGCAACATTCCACCAAAAACCATCGGATCCACATGCATTGCTCGATAATAAGATACTCATGCTCTATCTCAATTAGAGACCCTGAGGAGCGCTCAAAAATACTTATGGCTACATCATTCTCAAAGTGAACATAAGTTCAACCTGGACAGAAACCAAGTTTCACATAATCAGGAAGATCCAGGATATGACATGTCCTTCAGACGAGCGTGGATCCACGCTGAAAAGATGGGTACTTACAAAGCGCCTTTGGTTACACATCTCTCCAACGAAAAAAGTTCTGATCCAGAATATTTGACGGGCATTCCATCATCAGAGTACTTTGAGGAATTTCGACGAGGTTGAAGCAAGAACCTGCAAAATATGCATAGACATTCATCAAGAGGTTCCGCGCTCAGGAAAGTCTCATTCCATGTCTATGTCATTTATTTACCCACATGATATCCTAGCATGGGGACTTAATTATGCTAGCAACTCTACAAGACGTTATGAATGGTAGCTTCACCGCATTAGTATTTTACCAAGTGGTTGAATCTGACGTTTCTCCGAATCAAGCACCGAAATATTCATTACTGACGTTCAAACTTGGCAAAGAACACTTTGGGCGTTTCTCCTGCTAGTCCATGTGTTCCACAAAATCAGAAATCTCTAATGTCTGCACAAGTGTCAAATCCCACTACTGCAACGAAAGGGATGCTGAATCAACAGAAGATACTCCAAGGCCGAGACGATCAAACCCCTAAAATATTCGATGCTTAAGGAATATACGCTTCAACACTCAAGCAGCTAAAAAAGCTATCAAATTGTAATCCCAATCAAAGAGTACAGCTTCAGCACAAATATCTCGATGATGACACATTGATTCAACACCAGCACGATCAAAGTGTAACTAAACAATAAGTCTTCATTATCCCATGATAAGACTTCTGAAGCATATGCAACATCATTCATGCATGGATGACACTAACTACTTCAATATATACTGGGAAACCTGAGGCGATTCCGTGAAACTTCATCAACGGGTTTTCTCTACATCACAAGCCCCTGCATGATTGAGGAACTTTCTCTCTTCACCAATCACATCCAGTATGAAAACTGCTGATGCTATCTACCGCAACAATGTTGACTCACTGACAAAGCCAGATCATGGTAAAGTTATGCTTTTAGGAGCATTTAGGTTGAACTCTCAGTACACCTTCATCTTACGGACGCTCAACTCATCAACTAGTTCATGAATGTAAAAGGCTCACTGGATGAAGGAGAAAAGTTTATATCTATAATCATGGTTCTAACCTTTTCGTTCTTTGGAGCAACTTCAACCATGGTATCAACATCAACAATAATCTCTAGAGGAACACCATCCATGATCTCAGCATCGACAAGGATCTCTGGAGCGTAATAATTCATGGTTTCAGCACCAACAACGGTCTCAGGAGGAACATCCTCAGGGCTTCATCAACTAATCATTCTCTGAAGTGTTACACATGAAGCGGACTTCTCTAAGACTAATGATTCATATCAAGATGTGCAGACCTGATAACATGCTCACATGAAAGTCTTCCCAAAGCTGGCACGACTGGTGGGCATAATCCAAAGTCTTCTACAAGATGTTCTCATCACCTCTATAAATGAGATACAACACACTCCAGGCCATGGGTTTGCAAAAACGTACTAATGGGTAAGTAATGGGACAATGCTTCCTCAACAAAAGATGTTCGTCTATGTCTCTTCTACAACATACCAAAAGGGCGCATCAATCGGACATATGAGCTGAAAGATACGACATTTAATGTCAGGTCTATGAAATCTGAAAATTTGCACGGGATTACAAGTTATGAAAGTGCATACTTTATTGATTTCCCTAGAAATCTCCAAACTTAAGCATTCTGGTTGCATATGATTCCTCTGTCTCTTAGCTTCGAAAGTTAGGGTCAATCGTCAGATTCCGACGTCGTATGAGGTTCCTACAGCTTCTTGAGCGTACAACATGCAAACAACAATTTTTAGACGGGATTCATAACTTCCATAGTCGATCGATGTCCACCTGGTCCTTCCGCTAAATCCTTCATCAAGGTACCTCCAACTTCGACCACCTAGGTCTTTACATCAATTTTTCTACCTGAGTCCTCTATCTAGGTCTCACCAGAAGAAGGGAAAACGAAAGGGAGAGACTTAACAAAATACTGGGGACTGACGGTCCACTTTTCAAGACGATCGATTTCACAATCCAAAACCGATCAAGAAATCAAGACCAGAATAAAACCTCACATCTCTCAGAAGTCCAAGGTTCAAGATATCATGGAAAGAAAACTAAAGAAAGTCAGCAAAATAAGATTTCTGCTTTTCTTCATCCATCTTCTTCAACACGGCATCACTGATGGTGAAAGAAGTGTCACCTTCCACCGCTTTCCTTATAGCATCAATCTTTTGACGAAGCCACTTCAGATTGAAGCCAAGTTCTTCAGCTTTCTTCAAGTTGTACTCCCAATCAAAGAGTACATCCCGGGTGACAGTATTTCCAGTTGTGATGCGGATATCATTTATAACACGCAATATGGATTCTACTTTCCTCGTCAAGAAATAACTATGCTTCGGATCCTTGGTAACGACGACGTGCCCATACATCTTCCACGGTTTCTCGTGCAAGCCTGCATATCCAATGGGAACGCTGAATCCGCCAACTAGTTCATGATATGGGAGGGAAGCATCGAACGGAGGATCAAAAGAAACTCCTGCACTTGGATATTATGCACCACTATACGGTTCTCAATTACCGGAGCAGCCTCCAGGGAAACAGTTTCTTCAGTATTCTCTACTGGTGTTTCGGTTTCTTCTATCACTGAAGCAGCAACAATCTGAGTTTCCAAGACTTCAATGACAACCTTCTAATGGACTTGAAGTTCAGAGATGGTTGTCTCTTCATCAATAACTCCAGGGAAGTTTGAGTTATCCTCATTGGTTTCAATATCCTCAACTTCGGTATTTGGCACCTAATACGAAGATTACATGAGGTAAGAGTCATTTAAGCTTGAAACCAAATGAGATCATAAAATATATCATACAAGAAATCCAACATTATCAATATTAATCATTATAATCTCAAGGAACAAGCAAATAGCATGAAAGTCATGAAAATACGTTTTACGGTAACCTCGTCTGAATAAACTGTACTCTTCCCTGTACTAAAAGACGAACTGGGAGCAATCTACAAGGAATCTTAAGATATCTTATATACCATTCTCTTCGTATGGATGTCCTCTATAACTTCTCAAAATTTCATGACAATCCGATGAACGCGCAAAGAGATGTGGCTAAAACATGGAGCAACATGCCATCTGAAAAAGTTCTGAAGGTCTCCTGGAAGTTCACTATTTCGCCTTTTTCAGGCCCTAAACATGCTCAAACTTCAAAGATCTTCTTCTCCAAAGCTTGTAAATTTCCTGGTCTTGAAGATACATATGCAAACCTCGAAAATCCGACTTCGGACGAAGATTCTACAGCGTTTCTAGTAAAATCTGAAGTTTGAAATTTTCAGGTGACGTATTTCGGCAAAGTTATCCATAAATTCACATGGATTTTCATTCGTTCATTCACGAATCAGCGATATCATACTTCTTTGAAGAAATTACAGGAGATATACTTATTAAGGGAGTCTCTAAATCATTTGAAGGCTCGACGATGCCAGAATCTCCGTTCACAACACCGCTATCTCCATTCGGTTCGGGATTTCGGGAATTCTCCATATTCCCATCTCCCAAAGAAGAGTGCGCTTCATCAACATGATTCTTATCTACAATTATTTCCTCCTGGATTCATCAACAAAAATTATTATTATTTCATTCAAGGAGATGCCGCGATCACCTGCAAAAAAGAGATATTTACATCGACTTCTTCATCAGTACTGGATTCCTGAATTGTTCTCCTGGGAACAAGTTTAAGACCGTCAATCGATGGAGAAAAGGTCTGAAAACAAATAAAAAAAACCTTAGTCTCGTGATCCTAATTGCACGGGTAGGAAAAAGTCATGACACAAGGAGCGCTAACAACTCACCAAAGAAACGGCTGGGGACTGCACGTCATTTGCTAACATCCTGTAGTCCTTACTTCTGGGTGATCCGCCCCGAAGACTTTCTTCCATTTCCGAGGAGTATACATTGATCTGAAACCTCACTACATGATCATCCTGTGGTATAGTTGATGAAATAACCAGGAGTACAACTCAGTATGAAGGATCTCTCACCATCACTCAGAGGTCCCAGAAGTACCATTTCTTGAAGTTACACCCGCGGAGATGTCATCCCTGGAAACATCGTCTTTGAAATTGTCATCATGGGAGTCAGTCATTCTTGCAAATTGACTGTGACAGATGCATAACATTCAACGCATCATTTATACAAAGCGCAGGATTCAGCAAAACAACGAATCATGGAATAAAGATGCTCGCATCAGCGTCTGCAAAAATGTTAACTTTCAACTCTTACATGTTTACGATTCCACTAACAGTACATGAGTTAATACTTCAAATCTTGCTCATTCCTTCAAACCTGCTAAGACGAGCAAAATTCTGACATGATTTTCACAAAACCGTGAACAACCCACGTAAATTTTACAATGTGAACATTCACTGGTTTCTCAAAATATGGACAGACGTCCATTCTACGATTGTGTAAACTCACATATAGACATTCTTTCACCATGTATGGTTGTTTACTTTCAACAATTGTTCAAAATCAAAACATTGATTTTATAAAATATATTTTAACGTGAAACTCACGTGAATTTGAAAAACATATATATTTTGCTCCTTCACGCGAGCATCCACCTTTGAAACGAGAGTTTATTCCACTTTGTGAGATCTCACATATTTTAAAAATAAAATTTTGTTTTTCGTGAAATCTCATAGACAAAATTTTTATCATTAGACTCAGGTCTATTTTGTTGTTTCTTAAACTAACGAACGAACGAGCGTCTGCGCTAAAACGAATTCCTTTCTTGGGCCCGGACCGCGAATCCTAAACGACCAAGGTCCCATCGTCCAAACCAGCGGTTCAATACCAATTTATGCTCATCAAACGATGCTCCAATCATGACATTGAAGCCTTCATCAAGTCGTGGTTTGCTCATGCTCTCTAAATCCGATAACGTCTCAACTTACGACTAAGTTCAATTACTGGTATTATTATTTATGGCCGGAAAATCACCATTTAATGCTGACTGAGGAACACAACTTTCCTCAGTAAGCAGGGGACTTAATGTAGATGGTGGATTTTCGAAAAGGGATAAAATCGTAAACTCATAATTATACGAAGCTCTGATCCAGCAATCAGACGTGAGTATCGAGACACGGGTCTCTCATCGAAATCTCAACGGAAAGTACTTTCTCTCAGAGTACATGTAGATATGTAGTCTCACGACTGGACAATGGCATATCTCATGAATACTGAATACTTTCAGTGATTATTTCTATATAGTATCACGAGATGGACGGCTCCTAGATAGCTTGCTCTGCTAGTATAGAGCGATAACGTCTTCAGGAACAAACAACGAGTTTACCCTGACTATATAAAGGATATGACTTACCGACAAGCTCATATCGGGATAATTAATGCTTCTAGACATCTTGCTCTGCTAGTATAGAGCCACAAAGTTAATTATTCCTAATTACAATTGCTCCTATTCCATGGTCGAATCCACGACTGGTCCCATGGAATGGCAATAACAATTGCTCCTATTCCATGATTGAATCCACGACTGGTCCCACGGAATGGAAATAACAATTGTTCAGATTCTATGATCGAATCCACGGCTTGATCTCATAGAATAACAATAAATATATTATCTCATTACTCCGATTTCATGATCGAATCCACAACTGGTCTCATAAATGGTAATATATAAATCTTAATTACTCCAATTCTATGGTCGAATCTACGATCCCATGGAATGGTAATGCTCACTTTATTATTCTGAATTCGTAGTCGAATCCTCAGCTGATCCTATGAATTAATAATAAACATCTTATTACTCAGTTTTGTGAATTATTCTCCACTGAGTTCCACAATTAGTAATAAATAATCAACAACCGGGCGTTTGATCTACCTCTAAATAAGCCCCGATTCAAATGGTGAAAGTGTATTCAACGATGATACACTAACAGTCACCGCACGAACGAGTATTTCAAAATACAACGAAACGATGAACCTATGCAAATAGGGAAGAAAATAATGAATAATTAAAAATATTGACCAAGGTGCTGGGAACACGGACACACGACCTACCGACCGTGTCGTGGTCAGTTCCACACCAGTTTTATATTTTTAATACATTTTTATTATTTTCCATGATTTGATGAAAATTCTCTCATCTGATCAAATCTTCTTCGTCTCGAGGAAGCTCCTCGGTTTCATGGCACTTCCATAAATCCAAAACAAATAATATAAAATTAAGGAAAGGAGTGTGGGGCGTGACTGTTGGCCAACCGGCCATGCCTTGGTCCCAGCCGGCCCCACACCCCACGGTTCCTTGTTATTTTATTATTATTATTATTATTATTTCTCTAATTTCATGAAAAAACTCCTTGATTTCATGGTATTTTTTTGCACAAATCATCATATAATAATAAAATAAAATAAAATAATGAAAATTTATGGGACAGGGCCATGCCCTAGCCGGTCCCACACGCCCTTTGCTTTATTATTTTATTATTATTTATCCTACTTTTCCTTGAATTCATCAAATTCCTTGATTTTATGGTATTTCTCTCAAATTAGGAAAAATTCCCTCAAATCATCAAAAATACCTAAAAAATATTAAAAAGTTATGAAAAACTCGTGGGACCGGTCCATAGCCGGCCAGCCATGCTTCTGTGGTCCCACACGCCAGTGTTTTTATTATTTTAATATTTTGCTTCCATGAACTCATGAAAACTCCTTCAATTCATGGAAACTCCCTAAATTCATCAAATTTCACAAAATTCATGAATTTTTCATAAAATCATCAAAATATAATAAAATTAAGGAAAAGGCACCACGGGACCGTGGTTACGCCGGCCCCATGCCTTGACCACGACGGTCCCACGCCTCCTCATTCCTTATTTTAATTATTTTTCATCATCTCATGATGTTTTCCTCAGTTTCGTCGAAACCCTAATTTGGGCATATTTTCTCGAATGGATGCTCAATTGCACGTCAGAAAATATCAAAATTCTCAGGACTGAGACGCGGATGCCTTGGGGACACGAGCACACTATCTTGACCGACCAAGATTGGCACTTAGCTCACGGGAGGTCCCATAAATTTTCACAGTTTTGACCTAATTTGCACAATTGCTCGTATTAGGTCCAAAACTCTTCCAAACACTTTGTATATTCATGAAGTGATCGTCAGGTGGTCACGTGACAACCTAGGGCCGGTTTCATGACTCCATGGTCGGTCCCTCGCCTTGTCATAATTAATTAGGTTTTCTCACCTAAGGCTCAGACGAGCATTTTTGAATAAATAATTAAGCCAGCATTTAATCATTCTCCCACCAAAAAATCGTCAACTCTTCAGGAGTTCTTTGTATTTGCTCACGTGAGTATATGTACACTACATGGTTGATCCACGGTCCCATATAGTCGCTCCCTCCTTCGTCCTATGGTTAAACATCCGACGAACCATGAATTGATCATCAATTGATCAAATTAGGGTTCTGAATCCAAGGATCATAATTCCAGATTCCAACATTAATAATTTTACGACGACCTCATGGTCATTAATTTTATTGATTATGCTCGGTTCAACGACCAGTATTCTAATTAATATTTTTGGTACGCTGCCAATAATCCATCAGATGAGCAACACATGCTCAGACGATCAAACATGAGCAACACTTGCTCAGATGATAAATATTTGCTCAAGACAAAGAATATTGGTTCAACAACCAATATTCAACGATTCATCGAATGAGCAATACTTGATAACTTCATCGTAAGAACTATACCTCTGTCTCATGACATGTTCAACTCATGAGCTTCAGAACATCATGTTCAACTCAGAAACTACATGTACTCATCGTCCCATCAAACCACGAAGTCATCAATTGACTAACATACCACGAGACGTCAATCGTGTCACTTTGGGGGGATATCACTTAGGGTTTTGGTCTGGCAGTCTACGACACGTGTGTTCAAACACACGATGGAATGTGAGCAAGTCGTGCAATCAGTTGAAGGAATTCACGAGGTAGTGGGTGGAAAATCGACCAAGTCTCCACACGTTGAGCAACTGGTTTCAAACATGATCTTCACTTCCCCACTCCTTGATTCCATCAACTGTCACACTTCATGGAATCATGCGTGTCTAAAATTCCATAAATATAAATAAGTCTCTGAATCATGATTGAATCAGCGTTAACAGTATCATGAATCTCACGTCTCATCGACAACACGAGATCATCAACTCATCAATTGAGCAACTACTCTCAATTGAGCAATTTCAATCATTCAGAGCTTATCATATTCAGAATTCATACACCCACAATCTTTGATTACCATTGATTCCACACAATTCCCAGCTTCCCTCCTACATATCAACCCATCCTCTCTTGTGGCCGAATTTACTCTGGAACGGTCATTGTCTTGATTTAGGTCGGAGTACTACAGATTGATCTCTCGAATCTAAAGCCCCCTTTGCAGCGGTGCATCTGTGTGAGGTTTAACATTCGCTCGGTTCGAGGAGTCTCCTCCGTACGTTCATCTTCCTCAATTCCTTAAAAACCAGCAAATCGTTTTTCCCCATCTACAATAACAATGATGGAGAGCAACAGTTTTCTCATTGTTATAGCTACAGATCTTCAACAACTATGATACTAAGTTGAACACATTTGGAATCATTGGAGTACTTGGAAGTGATGAAAATTTCGAGTAATGTTGAAGAACCAAGGATATCAAGCATTTGGATGAGAAGCTACAAAGTTTATTTATTTTGTAATCCATATGTATTGATAGTTTTGTCACTAAAATTGACAAATGGGGAGATTGTTAGAGCACTGCTCGGTCGAACTCGCAAGCATTGCTATTTCAAGCTTGTTTGTCAATGTTAATGATCAAAACTATAAGTCTTGATTTCTAGTCTACTTATAGTGATATCTCAGACTAAGAGAGATTGTGTAGTTGAGCATTATACTTCACGGCGTTCATCAATTGAAGACAAAGAACTACTAAGGAGAGCTTGTGGAACTTCACCAACAAAAGGTATGTGGAGACTAAAACTCATCTATCACTTGGAAAGTCTATTTCTACTCTATCTCCTATATCGAGACAAAAGTCGTATAATTATATAGTTGTCGATCATACACATTTGAGATTTTGAGCTGAGATTAACTCGCTTACATATTTCTCGAAATATGTGTTGATAAGCTTTTGCTTCAACCAAGTTCATCTTATATTCTTGACGAAAGCCAAAAGATGATCATGTGAAAATCACCGAGTAACATTTTACATGGTTTCTGTGATACAATCATTTGGTGTAAACTTGGAATGTTTCGTTATGATTATTTCAATAACTTGAAAATTGCTTTGATGCTAATAGTGTGTGAAAACGGCTATTGTCATCCTCTAAGAAAGTTTCAATGATTGAATAGAGTTTAGAATACTTAACCATCATTGGACGATAAACATAGTGTGCATTCTTGCATGTATGTGATCCATGACCGGAACTAAAGTATGCATACCCGTATGTGTACTTGTAGTATTGAAATTCCGTGTACCAAGTACACGTACCTGTAACCATACTTGCGTAAGGTATAGGTCTAAGAATTTCTGCTGGGTTTTAGAAGTGTACTCAAGTATGCGTACCCGTTCACATACTGGCGAACCGAAACCCAGACCGGCTGCTCAGGTACGCGTACCCGTATGTATACTTGGAGTGGTTAAAGTTCTAAAATTGGTTGGCTCATGAACTAATACATTTATATATTAAGGAATGCATCCTTTGCAAACCGTGGCTATAATGTTTATGAATTGATTCGAGTGAATCAAACCAATTTTTCTTCAATTGTGTTCTTGTATACTTCTATGAGAATATAAAAATTGAACAACTCTTTAACTAGTTTCATCTGAGTCATTTGAACTAGTTATGGTTAAGATGAATAAGGTTGATATGAGAGTGTTCATATAGCTAACCTAGGTTAACTACTATTGAGCCAACATGGAGTACACGTTTAAGTACGGTTACTTAAACCTAAATGAAGGTACATTTCATTTGTATATAACAAGCTAAGTTCCATCTAACGGTTGAGAGATATTAGCTTGAATCTAATCAGGTTTTCATCTAACGATGAATATTGAATGCTTTGTTACCAAGGTAACTTAGATTACAAACCATGATTTGAAAAATATATAAAGGAGAACTCTAGCAACTGGGAAACCTAATCCCCACACCTCTTGTGTGATACTAGTTGTATTAGCTAAAGTCGATTCTCCTTTAACCTTAGGTTTTCACGAAACTCTGTAGGTTAACGACTAAAAGACTTCATTGGGATTTGAAGCCAGACCCAACTATTTTCTCTGTAGTTGCGTGTTCTGATCTCGCCATGTTCTATCGTATTGAGTACTATCTTCTCTAAGATTTGCTCTATATTGATTCTCCGATAGGCAAGATAAAAAGTAGTCACAAACATCTTCGTCTCATCGTTTGTGATTCCACAATATCTTGTTTCTCTACCATACGATTAATATTATTGTGAGGTTATTGATAATACTAGGTTGTTCTTCGGGAATACAAGTCCAGTTTTTCAATTGGTTCATATGCACCATGTTTTATCAAAAGACGGAACAAAACTCCTAGGTATTTCTATGGGAGACAGATTTATCTATTCCAATGGACTTTTCTGTGTGAGACATATTTTTTTATCAAGTCTTCGACTTTGGGTCGTAGCAACTCTTGGTTGTGGGTGAGATCAGCTAAGGGAATCAAGTGCATAGTATCCTGCTATGATCAGAGACATAAGGAGCGTAACTGTACCTTGAATTAGTGTGAGATTGATTAGGTTTCAACTACAGTCCAGTCTGAAGTTCATTGGTAGTAGGCTAGTGTCTGTAGAGGCTTAATACTGTGTGGTGTTCAAAGTTGGACTAGGTCCCGGGGTTTTTCTGCATTTGCTGTTTTCCTCGTTAAAAAATTATGGTGTCTGTGTTATTTTTTTTCCACATTATATTTTGTTATATAATTGAAATATCACAGGTTGTGCGTTGAATCGATCAATTGGTAAATCCAACCTTTGGTTGTTGATTGATCCTTGAACATTGGTCTTTGGTACCGTTCAAGTTAGTTCTCTTATTCAATCGGGCTCGCAAATTCCTATTTGCTGATTGCGGATTGAATTGAGAGATTGATATATAAAACTCTTTGATATACTTTTCTCTAGATTGAGTATGACTATCTAGTTGATTCTCTTGAAAGTATATTGGAGTTTGTCTATTCAAATTGCCAAACGAAACATTGGGTGTGGTTGTTAGACCCCCTCGTTTTTAGACCTAACTATATTGTCACAAGCAAACTCAAAAATAACTTTATTAAGACCAATGTGGTTGCCCAATTTCTAGCTTCCAATAGCACCAAGCATTCCATCTTCAGTATTCAGTACTCCATCAAAATGACTTCCTTGCATAGTCACGAACTATTAGTCCTATACTTGTTAGACCAGTTTCAACAATATAAGAAGCATAAACATTAATTTTCAGGAAACCAAAATATGGAGGTTTCCAAATGCTATCCTGCAGTACATATAAATTAATATTACTTAGTAGGATCACTTCCTTATCTAAACATTTAGCTGCTAGATGATAAATTTTACTAATTGTCATCTGTCTGTTTGGTGACAGATTATCAAAGATCAAATATCACCTGTATTTCCATATAAACAAACCTGCAATCATGAAATTTCATATAGTATCCTTATCAACCAGAAAAAGAATGTTATTATTAACTGATCCACCGTTAAACCAACCAAAAATCCAACTCCTACAACTTATATGATAACTCATAATCATATTAGTGTTAACATTACGACTAAACCAAATAGCTCTAGCATGATGATAAAATAAAAATAGACAATCCACAGTTTTCTGACATAGTTACAAACATTACAGTGTAAACCAATACCATTCTCGAACCTAGCAATTTTTATCTCTAGTTGGCGGAATATCTTTTAAACATTTCCAAATAAATAACTTAATTCCATGAGGAATGTTTGATTTCCACAATTGTTTCCAAACATCAGTGTGGACAAAATTAACAAGATTACTATTAGTAGGCCTAACATTACTCAAAGTATGATAATCACTTATAACAGTAAACTTCCCTTCTGTATCAGGGGTCCAAATTAGAGTGTCTTCACATGTAGATGGAACAAACATGTCACAAATTTTCTTAGCAATATCCTAACTAAAAAGACTAAAAACCATAACAACATTTCCTTGCTTAGTATTCTCAATGAATAAATCACACACATGCACATAATCCCTATGAATGGTGATACCATTCGCAGGTTGAGGAAACATTGATGCCCATTGCCCAACAGTCAGACCAAATTAGTGCTTTAGTTCCACATCTAATGGCCTAAGTGAAGTGTTGCTTAATAATTTCAGTCCTTGTATACATGCTTTTCCAGATCCAAGAGCTATAAGACTTTCATTTATCAATATGAAAAAAATCACAATTTTTAATGTATTTAGCAGCAACCACTTTTACTCATAATTCTTCCTTATCCATGTCATTGTTAAAGTTTTCCAATTCCTAAATCCTAGTCCACCTAAAGCTTTAGGTTTTTCCAATTTCCGTCAAACTATGAATTTCATGCCTTTATGATCTGGACGATCCCACTGGAATTTATTTGCAAAAAGTTTCCATTTTGGAAATCAGGGTCTTAAGAGTCCCAGAACTACCCATATGGTGAGAGGGAAAGGAATTAAAAACATGTTTAACCATAGTTGTTCGATCAACATGGTCAACAATTTTTCCTTTCCAATTTTTATGCCAATCTCCAAAAGATTGAAGAAGAGGGGCAAAAGACTAAGTCTTACTATGACCAAGTAAAAGAGGAACTCCAAGATACTTCTTCGAGTCCTTAGTCATGGGCATATTGATGGCTTTTGTGAGGTCCTTGCAAACATCAGGATTAATATTTTTGCTGAAATGAACACAAGACTTAGTGAAATTAAATAACTGACTTGAGCAACTTTAAAATGCTTTTAAATACCTTTAACATTGTGCATATTTTCCTTAGTAAAAGTCAAATATCATCTGCAAAAAACATATGAGAAATAGTTGGGGCACCCCTAATAGCTTTGATACCTGCAATACTTTGATTAGCCTCCGTATAAAAAAGATTTCTTGAAAGAAATTCCATAACTATAGTAAAGAGGTAAGGGCAGAGAGGATCTACCAGTCACCGCCGGATACTCTAAAGGAGAAAATTCCTCACAAAACTATCATTCAAAAAGATAGAGATTTGGGTTGTGGATGCATCGACTTAACGACATTATAAACTTCTCATTAAAGCCAAACTTTCTAAGAATCCAATCAGAAAAGGCCACTCTAATCTACCAAAAACCTTAGCTAAGTCTAATATAATATCCCGAAAACCTTAGCTAAGTCTAATATAATATCCCAAACCCTTAGCTAAGCCTTTACAACATTATACCCCAAATCCTTCTTTACAATTCATGGTATGCTTCAATCCATGAGCAATACTAATATTTTCATGAATTAATCTCTTGGGGACAAATGCAGCATAGTCAGGGGTTATGAACTTCTATTCTCCACTAGACTCAGGCTAAGTAGTATTCAATGTAATCAGTCTCGGCCGAAATGGTCAAGATATCACCGATATTATTGGTCTCAGTATTATCCGAAATGCCGATATTTCACCGATATTCGTATTTCGTTCCTCACCGATATTATCGACTATGTTGGTATTATTGCATAAACCTACCGGTCTAGCCGACCTAGTTCTCAAACGCTATTTTCCGGGTACACTTGTCTTTGACGCCAAAAACAATAAATAAATCAAGAAGGCTCTGTACGCGCTCAAAAGTTCTCGGTCTTAACGTTTCTCCAAAAAAATCTCATTTCACATTTTTCTCTAACATTAGTTTTCTAGGGTTTTATTTCCCCTCTCGTAAAAATCATCTCAATTAGCAGACTAGACGAAGAAGAAGAAGAGTTTTAGTGTGTAAATAGTAGCAATAGGGAGTGAAACTGAGTATGGCATCTACTTCTGGTACTAAAGATTCTGACCAACCTTCTACTTCTTCTTCTGTAAAAGATCTGATAGAACACGTGTTTTCTTGGAGCATGCAAGACGATCTCTACAAACACAAGGTAATCTCATTTTATAGCTTTCATATTTACTGAAATTTTTCCCTAGATTTTTTAATTTTTTAGTCTTGATATCTTGAATAGTTCACATAGATAAAGCGGATTATGCTTGAGTAGAGCATTTTAGCCCCAATTTCAGTGATCACTAGTGGTACAGGTTTATGATGCAGTGAAGGATAAGCTGGTGATAGTGGTGTAGGTTAATAAATGCAAAATTATGACTATTTTCCAAAGATGTCATTATTATGGATGTTCTACAGTTGCGCATGTGTGTACCACCACCATGTTGGTGGTGATGGTTATGGGTGTTTTGGTGGTCTACACAGACTTATCGAAGTTTTACAGTATGAACTATTAACCTTGGTAGCAATTATATGGATCTGCAGGAAACAAAGCATGTTTGATTAGAGCATTTTATCCCCAATTTAGTAATCGCTATGGCTGTTTCCCTTCACTTAGAATTGGATTTGGTATGGTTTCTCAACTAAGAGAAAACCAAAAGAGAAAAATATATTTATACATATATCATCACCGACAGTGGCTTGGATACCAAGACAGAAAGACTTGTACAGCAAACATTGACAAATATAACACAGACTAATACAGGAAAGAAACCAAAAAACTAAACTAGGAAATCTTGTCTACGTAATCACTCCAATACTCCCCCTCGATCTAAGCGGATGATCAGTGACATTAAGCTTAGAGCGAAGATAAGAAAAATGTTGTTTGGAAAGTCGTTTGATGAAAATGTCAGCAAGTTGATCGTTGGAACATACAAAACGAACACTTAGCTGTCCTCGTTGAACTCTTTCACGCACAAAATGATAATCAATTTCGATGTGTTTTGTCCGACCGTGAAAAACGGGATTCATAGTAAGGTAAGAAGCACCAAGGTTATCACACCATAAAACAGGTGGTGTATGCACTGGAGCGCGAAGTTCTTTCAACAAAGATTCAATCCACATAAGCTCGGCAGTGGCAATAGCAAGACCTCTATACTCAACTTCCGTACTAGAGTTTGATACGGTTTTATGCTTTCGAGCACTCCAAGAAATAAGATTATATCATAGGAAGATGCAGTAACCACTCGTCGAACGTCTATCAGTTGGATCCCAGCCCAATCAACATCCGTATATGCATGAAAGTTTAGTTTCAGTGAAGGAGATTTCCGAAGAGTAATACCAAAGGTAGATGTACCTTTCAAATAACGTAAAATCCGTTTGACGAGAAATAAATGCTTGTCGGTATGATTTTGCATGAACTGGCAGACTTTGTTAACAGCAAAAGCAAGCTCCGGGCGAGTAAGCAATACATATTGTAAACCACCAACAAGGCTACGATAAACCGTGGGATTAGACAAAGGAGTTCCACCTGTAAGATGTATCATTATGAGTCACCGGGTTAGGAAAAGAAATTCTAGAAGGATTAGGATTGGGAACTGTTGGCAGTTGACTTCTAGGTGCCGTTGGAAGTATTGGTATAAGAGAACTAAGTGGATTTGTTTAAGGATTATTACCAGAAGAATGTGTATGGTCAACTTCCGTATCATTTGAACTCAAAACATCAATTTGATTGGGCACGGTAGCTGGGAGATGGTCAGCAGAGACGTCACTTACAGGCTGACGAGATTCCATGTGAGTTGTACTATCTGGACATGAAATTATGGAAGTAGGAGCAGATATAGCTGAGTTGTTAGGCAGAGAACATGTAGTGTCGGATGCAGTAGTGGATGGCAGCAGTAACGAGGGAAAAGTTGGCCTTTGGTTAGAAAAATTAACATGATTGGGAGTAGACGAAACATCGGAAGTAGGAGATGGAGAAGATATAGAGGATACGGAAATAAAAGAAGGATAAGAAATTACCTCTGTTGGAGCCGGTGGAGATAGTACTGATGGGTCTGCTGCAAATGGGAATACTGACTCATCAAAAACGACGTGGCGCGACCAATATACTCTGCCAGATGGAATGTGAAACATTTATAACCCTTACGAACTGCAGAATACCCAAGAAACACACGGGGACGACTGCGATTCTAGTTTATTAGACCGATAATCCCCGAGGCGAGGGAAACATAAACAACCAAAAGTTCGAAGAGATAAAAAATATGGAACTTTGTTAAATAACAACTCGTAAGGGGATTTTATACCAGTTGGGGTTGAAGGAATGCGGTTCATGAGAAAAGTGGAGGTAGAGAAAGCGTCATACCAAAAGCTAGGTGGAATAGAAGCCATCAAAATAATTGTTAAACCAGTTTCAACAATGTGACAGTGCCGTCTTTCAGCAAGACCGTTCTGAACAGATGTATGGGGGCAAGTAAATCGATGTTGGGTGCCATTTTGTTGGAGAATTTTAGTGAACTTTCTATATTCTGTGCCGTTATCAGATTGAAATGTTTTAATCTTTCTACTGAAAAGGGTTTGGAGATGCTTATAGAAGATTTCAAAAATAGGAACAACATCTGATTTAAGATGCATAGGATAAATCCATGTAAATCGGCTAAAAGCATCAACAAAAATGATATAATACTGAAAACCTTCATTAGATAGAAGTGGAGCAGGACCCCAGACATCCGATACAATAAGATCTAACAAATTGTCATATATAGTAGAACTGGATTTAAAACTGAGTTTATGACTTTTATTAACTAATCAAGACTGACACATAGGAAAATATAAAGTAGATACTGGTAAATCGTGTTTGGAAACAACGGCTTTGACAGTTTTGAGCATTGGGTGCCCTAAACGAGAATGCCAGGTTTGTAAAGTAGCACGTTGGCCAACAAAGGCAGAAATTGACGAGACTGGAAAAAGAGTATAAAGGTCATCCTTATTAAGCGTTCCCCGAAGTACTATATCCCCCGTACGACGATCCTTCACAAGACAAAAGGCATCATAAAATTCAAAGAAAACATTATTATCACGGCAAAATTTAGAGACGGATAACAAGTTATTGGAAAGGTGTGGGACATGGAGGACATTGGGAAAAAGAAAATTACGTTTCGGAGTAGGAAGGATAACATTACCAGTATTAAAAATTGGTAGATACCAACTTAGAATTGGATTTGGTATGGTTTCTCAACTTAGAGAAAACCAAAAGAGAGAAATATATTTATACATATATCATCACCGACAGTGGCTTGGATACAAAGACAGAAAGATTGCATCTAAATTAAGTTGGTATGTATTTTTCTTTTAGTCTATGAAACGTCTCTTGTGGAAATTTCATTATGATCCCGTTCTTATACCTTTGCCAATTTTATTGAAAAAAAGGGGGAGAAATAATGTAGTTCACACTACAAATACATATGGTTTTCGGATCATTGTGTAAGGGGGAGTGGTTTCCATGATCGAGATGGAGTATTGACTAAGGGGGAGTGATACCTATCACCGTAGTATTATTGTTAAAGTCGTGATACAATTGGACTTTGATATTACATAATAATACTATGACACTGTATAATAATGATCGAGAATCTCGATTTCTCTCATTGTTATAGCTACAGATCTTCAACAACGGTGATGCTAAACTTACAACCTTTGGGATCATTGGAGTACTTGGAAGGACGAAGATTTCAGGAAAAGTTCAAGATTAGACTATGGAATAGGAGCCACTAAAGTTTATCTTTTTTTTATTCCATATGTATTAATAGTTTTGTCACTAAAATTGACAAAGAAGGAGATTGTTAGAGCACAGCTCGGTCGACCTCGCATGCGTTGCTATCTCAAGCATGTTTGTCAATGTTAGTGATCAAAACTATGAGTCTTGATTTCTAGCCTACATAGCTAAGTCTCGGACTAGGATAGAAAAGTGTAGTTGAGCTCAAGGACTTCATGACGATTCATCATACAACGATGAAGATCTATACAAGGAACCGTGGAACTTCATCAATAAAAAGGTATGTGGAGACTTGAACTTATCTATCACTCAAAAGTCTATCTATTCTATCTCCTACTTTTTATGAGACAAAAGTCGTATGCTAAATAGACTAGATCATACACATTTGACATTTAGAGCTGAGCATTCATTGCTTATCTTTTATCTCGAAATCGTGTGTTGGTAAAGCATTTCACTTTGATCAAGTTTATCTTCACCTAGTGACGAAAGTCATGAAAAGTTTCAATCACTTTGAGAATTGCTCTGACGTGAATCGGTCTGTTAATAACATCTACATAGCGTCCTATGAGAATGTCTCAATGATTGAAATGAGAGTTTAGATTACATAACCATGTATTCCTTGAACCGAAGTTTTTGAACTTTGTTGATCAAGAGAAATCGGGAGGATTGTGGAATTGGCTTGCCAAGTCCGCGAACTGTCGGAAGTTCTCGACCGAGAATTTCTGCTGGATTTTCCAAAACTCGTTTGTGTGCTAAGTCCGTGAACTCAGTCCGCGAACCCAGTTCCCGAACTGGCGGAAGTTCTCTTTCCGAGAATTTCTGCTAAGTTTGGAAAACTCAACCGATTAACTTAAGTCCGCGAACTTGTTTGTGAACTTAAGAGGTTATGATCTAAAGATGTGCTCTAAACATGAAACATTAAATTACTAAGGAATTCTTTATGCAAACCGTGGCTATAATGTTCATGAGCCGATTCAATCGAATCGAATCATCTTTGTTTCAATTGTGTCTTGTTTAGTTACATAAGATCTCATAGCAATTGAAAAACTCTTTAACTAGTTCATTTGAGTCAATTGAACTAGTTAAGGGAAGAAGAACAAGGTTAATATGAAATGCTCATATGGTTAACCTTTTGGGTTACTATGTTGAACCAACATACACGTACACGTTTGGGCATGGTTTTCGCAAACCCAGTAATTTACCCAAGTGTGTGTGACAAGCTAAGTTTTCGATCTAACGGTTGAGAAATATTAGCTTGAATCTAAATCAGGTTTTCATCTAACGGTGAATAAGGATTGCTTTGTAACTAAGGCAAAACCCTGATTTGAAGGCTATATAAAGGAGATATCTAGCTTTGAGCAAAACTAATCCCCACATGTCTGTGTGATACTAGTGCGCTCACTAGAGTCGATTCTCCTTTAACCTTTGGTTTTCTTCTCTAAAACCAGGTTAACGACTTACAGACTTCATCGGGATTGTGAAGCCAGACCGACACCACTTTTATCGTAGTTGTGTGATATGATCTTGCATCTTCTATGTTACGAGTACAATCGATTGATTGGCTTGAGATCGTGAGAGTTCTCCGATAGGCAAGATAAAGAAGTCACAAACATCTTCGTCTCACTGTTTGTGATTCCTCGACAAACCGCCTGTGTAGTCAGGAAGGATTGTAGAGAGGTGATTGATTAATCTAGTCTGTTCTTCGGGAATATAAGACCGGATTATCAATTGGTTCATGTTCACATTGATTTTATATCTGAAGACGGAACAAAATATAGGGTTTATCTGTGGGAGACAGATTCATCCTTTGATAGACTTTTCTGTGTGAGACAGATCTGTTTATTATCAAGTCTGTGATTTTGGGTTGCAGCAACTCTTGGTTGTGGGTCAGATCATCTAAGGGAATCAAGTGCGTAGTATCCTGTTGGGATCAGAGGCGTAGGAGTACAAGTGTACCTTGGATCGGTGCGAGACTGATTGGGGTTCAACTATAGTCCAGTACGAAGTTATCTTGAAGTGGTCTAGTGTCTGTAGCGGCTTAATACAATGTGTATTCAGTCTGGGCTAGGTCCCGGGGTTTTTCTGTATTTGCGGTTTCCTCGTTAAAAAAATTTCTGGTGTTTGTGTTATTTCTTTTCCACATTATATTTTATATAATTGAAATAATACAGGTTGTGCGTTCGTGATTATAAATTGGAAATACAACCTTTGGTTGTTGATTGATATTGATTGATCCTTGGACATTAGTCTTTGGTATCTTCCAAGTTATTCCTTATATTTGATAAAGACTCCCTATTGTTTTTATCTTGAGTAAAAATCAAATCAAGAGAGAGATATTAACTCCTTGAGATACTTTTATCTAGATTGAGTCTGACTGTCTAGTTGATTCTCTAGCAAAGTATTTCGGAGTTAGTCCATACAGATTGCTAATCGAAATATTGGGTGGTGTTGTTAGACCCCCGCTTTTTCAACAAATACATTTATGACTTAAGGAATGCAATCTTTTGGAAACCGTGGCTTTATGTTCATGAATTGATTCTTACAAATCAATCTGTTCATATATATTTCTGTGAAATAATGAACAATTGAACAACTCTATGTGGAACACAGTTAGATTCATTTGATTATCTTTCATGATTGATTGACCATCATAGTTTATCTAGAAGTGTTAGATGAATGTGGTTAAGACAAAAGTGTTCATATGAGTTAACTGTTATTGAGCCAACTCAATATATACGTTTAGGTACGGTTACCCATATCTAAATGAAGGTATATTTCATTTGTGTGTAACAAGCTAAGACCATCTAACGGCGCAGAGATATTGCTTTGGTTTTAACCGGACTTAGCTTGAATCTTAAATAAAGTTTTCATCTAACGGTGAATTTGAATGTGACAAGGCGAGGGTACCCAAATATACCTCAAGCTAAAACTTTTCCTACCTATAAGTCCTTTCTCCGAAAGTGATTGTCTATGCACTAAGTCGAGACAATGCAACTAATCGGTTCACACTTCTGTGATCGTTTATGGATACGATATTGAGACAATACAACAATGAAGTATGTTTACTTGATAAAAAGGTTCGGACTTAACCAAACACAATAGGATTGCTTATCAAGTAAATAGGAATTAACGTTTGTGTAATTTACTTTAATTATAATTAAACAATTATAATGCGGAAATATAAAGTAAATGACACAACAAGATTTTTTTAACGAGGAAACCGCAAATGTAGAAAAACCCAGGGACCTTGTCCAGAATTGAATACTCTCAGGATTAAGCCGCTACACAAAATTAAACCAACTTCCTATAGTTGAGACCAAGCAACTAAACCTATAGTTCACCTAGTTCCGTCTGTATTCCCACGCCTCCAACTTATGAATAAGTCACGTACTTGGAACAATTTTTTTGGTTCGTATTCCAAAGAGTAAAGGAACAACAAATCTGTTTGGTATCAACTCTCTTCAACCAAGTGATGTGAGTTCGACAAAGGCTCTTATGTTTATCTCAAATAAACTCCTTCGGCAGGTTCTTAGATCTATCTTATTCTCAACTACCAAAGGTAATTGTTAAGATTTTGCAATCAATACTTTTAATCACAAAGAATCATATTAATGTCGATCTACACAACTAATCAATCCAATCTACCACAAGGACAAACCGATTATAGTTGGATCCTCTTCTTTGTCTTCAAATCTTCTTAGATCTTCAATAAACACCTGCACACAACAACTTGAATCTCTTGTGAAAAAGCGGGGGTCTAACAACCTCACCCCGATTAGCAATATGTATGGACAAACTCTAATATACTTTTAAGAGAATCAACTAGACAATCAGACTCAATCTTAATAAAAAATATATCAATGAGTTAATATCTCAATTTCTCGATTTGATCTATACTAAAGCAAATATAAATCTGTGAGTCTTTATCAAATACAAGAGAGATAAACTTGGATGGTACCAAAGACTAATATCCAAGGATCAATCAATTTCCAATCAACAACCAAAGGTTGGATTTCACAATTGATCGATACAAAAGCACAACTTGTGATATTTCAATTATATAACAAAATATAATGCGGAATAGAAATAACACAGACACCATAAATTTTGTTAACGAGCAAACCGCAAATGTATAAAAACCCCGGGACCTAGTCCAGATTGAACACCACACTGTATTAAGCCGCTACAGACACTAGCCTACTACAAACTAACTTCGGTATGGATTGTAGTTGAACCCTATGAAAAAGCGGGGGGTCTAACAACACCACCCAATATTTCGCTTAGCAATCTGCATGGACTAACTCCAAAATACTTTACTAGAGAATCAACTAGACAGTCAGACTCAATCTAGATATAAGTATCTTAAGGAGTTGATATCTCTCTCTTGATTTTATTTTTACTCAAGCTAAAAACAATAGCGAGTCTTTATCAAATACAAGGAATAACTTGGACGGTACCAAAGACCAATGTCCAAGTGTTAATCAATGAAATCCACAACCACAAGGTCGGATCTCCAATCGATTAAACTTTAACGCACAACCTGTATTATTTCAATTATATAAAAAATATAATGCGAAAAAGAAATAACACAGACACCAGAAGTTTTGTTAACGAGGAAACCGCAAATGCAGAAAAACCGCGGGTCCTAGTCCAGATTGAATACACACTGTATTAAGCCGCTACAGACTCTAGCCTACTCCAAGCTAACTTCGGAGTTGACTATAGTTGAACCCCAATCAGTCTCCCACTAATTCAAGGTACAGTTGTACTCCTACGCTTCTGATCCCAGCAGGATACTGCGCACTTGATTCCCTTATCTGATCTCACCCACAACGAAGAGTTGCTGCAACCCAAAATCACAGACTTGATAATAAAAAAATCTGTCTCACACAGAAAATTCTATCAAAGGATAAATCTATCTCCCACAGAAAAACCCTAGGTTTTTATTTCGTCTTAAGATATGAAATCAAGGTGAATAGGAACCAATTGATAATCAGGTCTTATATTCTCGAAGAACAGCCTAGATTAATCAATCACCTCTCAACAGTCTTACTTGAATACACAAGAGGACATCGAGGAATCACAAACAGTGAGACGAAGATGTTTGTGACTTCTTTTATCTTGCCTACCGGAGAACTCTCACGATCTCAATCCAATCAATAATATTGTACTCGTACGATAGAAGATGCAAAATCAGATCACACAACTACAATAAAAGTAGTATCGGTCTGTCTTCACAATCCCAATGAATTCTTTAAGTCGTTAACCTGCTTTTAGAGAAGAAAACCAAAGGTTAGAGGATAATCGACTCTAGCGAGCGCACTAGTATCACACAGACGTGTGGGGATTGGTTTTTCCCAATGCTAGATGTCTCCTATATATAGTCTTCAAATCAGGGTTTTGCCTTAGTTACAAAGTAATCAATATTCACCGTTAGATGAAAACCTGATTTAGATTCAAGCTAATATTTCTCAACTGTTAGATCGAAAACTTAGCTTGTCACACACACTTGAGATATACGTTTATTGGGTTTGTGAAAACCGTGCCCAAACGTGTACGTGTATGTTGGTTCAACATAGTAACCCAAAAGGTTAACCATATGAGCATTTCATATTAACCTTGTTCTTCTTCACCATAAATAGTCCAATTGACTCAAATGAACTAGTTCGAGAGTTGTTCAATTGCTATGAGATCTTATGTAACTACACAAGACACAATTGAAACAAAGATGATTCGATTCGATTGAATCAACTCATGAACTTTATAGCCACGGTTTGCATACTGCATTCCTTAGTAATTTAAGTTTCATGTTCAGAGCACATCTTTAGATCATAACCCACTCAAGTACGCAAGAAATTTCGCGGACTTAAGACAACCGGCAGAGTGTTCCAAACTCAGCAGAAAATCTCGGCAAGGAGACTTCCCCCAGTTCGCGAACTGAGTTCGCGGACTTGTACCACACGAACGAATTTAGAATCCCAGTAGAAATTCTCGGAACAAGAACTTCCATCAGTTCGCAGACTGAGTTCGCAAACTGAGTTCGCGGACTTGGCAAAGCCAATTCCTCCGGTTTCTCTCAATCAACAAAGTTCGCAAACTTAGGATTAAGGAATAGGACTTATGCACATATGTGTTATCATACAATGCTTATATCCATTATTGGTTATGTTGACCTAAACTCTCATTCCAACCATTGAAACATTCTTAGAGGATGTTATACAATTGTTACACTATTTCTCGTCAAAGCGATTTTCAAAGTGATTGAAACAATATGACTTTCGTCACTAGGTGAAGATAAACCCGATCAAAACAAAATGCTTTAAAAACACATGATTTCGAGATATAGATAGGCGAGATATACTCGGCTCGAAATATCAAATGTGTATGATCCAGTCTATATAGCATACGACTTTTGTCTCATAAGAAGTAGGAGATATAAGAGATAGACTTTTGAGTGATAGATAAGTTCAAGTCTCCACATACCTTTTTGTTGATGAAGTTCCACGGTTCCTTGAGTAGATCTTCGTCGTTGTATGATGAATCTCCATGAAGTCCTTGAGATCAACTACACTTTTCTATCCTAATCCGAGACTTATCTATGTAGATTAGAAATCAAGACTCATAGTTTTGATCACTAATATTGACAAACATGCTTGATATAGAAACGCATGCGAGGTCGACCGAGAAATGCTCTAACACCCTAATCAATATCACACTGATTCAAGGTACAGTTGCGCTCCTTACATCTCTGATCCCAGAATGATACTACGCACTTGATTCCCTTAGATGATCTCACCCACAACCAAGAGTTGCTACGACCCAAAGTCGAAGACTTTAATAAACAAATCTGTGTCACACAGAAGAGTCTACGATTATAGATAAATCTGTCTCCCACAGATAAACCTACGAGTTTTTGTTCTCTCTTTTGATAAATCAAGGTGAACAAGAACTAATTGATAACCCGGACTTATATTCCCGAAGAACAGCCTAGAATTATCAATCACCTCAGAATAATCTAAATCGTATGGTAGCGAAACTAGATATTGCGGAATCGCAAACGATGAGACGAAGATGTTTGTGATTTCTTTTTATCTTGCCCTATCGGAGATATAATCTCAAGCCAATTATTCAATTTAACTCGTACGATAGAAAATGGCAAGATAAGATCGCTCAACTACAAGAGAAGTAGTTTCGTATGGCTTCACAATCCCAATGAATTCTTTAAGTCGTTAACCGACAGGGTCTCGAGAAGAAACCTACGGATAAAGGAGAATCGACTCTAGCAAAACCAACTAGTATCACATAGGAGGTGTCGGGATTAGTTTTTCCAGTTGCTAGACGTCTCCTTTATATAGTTTTCAAATCAGGGTTTACAATACAAGTTACCTTGGTAACCAAGCATTCAATATTCACCGTTAGATGAAAAACCTGATTTATTCAAGCTAATATCTTTCAACCGTTAGATAGAAACTTAGATTGTCACACACAAATGAAATGTATTTCATTTAGATTTAAGTAATTGTACCTAAACGTGTACACCTAGTTGGTTCACAAATAGTTAACCAATGGTTAGCCATATGAGCACTTTCATATTAACCGTATTCATCTTTCTCATAACTAGTTCAAATGACTCATAAGAACTAGTTGAAGAGTTGTTCAATTGCTTAGATCTTTATGCATAGACACAATTGAAACAAAATCGGTTTGATTCACTTGAATAAATTCATGAACAATATAGCCACGGTTTGCAAAGATTGCATTCCTTATCGATTTGTTGTTTAAGTTCATGAACTACCGATTTGAGAAATATAACCATCTTGGGTACGCGTACGGGTACGTGTACCATAACTACCGGATTTGAGTTTACAAACTCAGCAGAAATTTTCGGTTCGAAAACTTCCGTGGGTACACGTACAGGTACGCGTACCTAAGGTAACTGGTTTTTCAGTTTGCAGGTTTACAAACTTAGCAGAAATTTTCGGTTCGAAAACTTCCACCAGTACCCGTACGGGTACGTGTACCCAACCTGTCTCCTTCACCAATACCACATGCACACATATGCACGCACTTGGTTTTCGGCACATGGATATATACACTAATGTGCGAACACACTATATATGCTTATATCCATAGTTGGTTACATAAATCATTGAAACATTCTTCTATAATGTTATAACAATCGTTATTCACGACTATCGTCACCAAAGCTATTTTCAAGATTGAAATGTCATCATGACTTTCGTCACGGGTAAAGATGAAAATGGTTAAAGCAAAAGCGTACCAACACATATTTCGAGAAAAAGATAGGCGAGTAAACTCGGCTCGAAATAGCAAATGTGTATGTATGAAAACTATCATACTTATACAACTTTTGTCTCAAGAGTAGGAGATAGAGTAGATAGACTTTTGAGTGACAGATGAGTTCAAGTCTCCACATACCTTTTGGTCGGATGAATTTTCACTGGTTCCTCGAGTAGTTCTTCGTCTTTGTAAGATAATCGCTATGGAGTCTGGAGCTCAACTATACTTAACTATCCTAGACCGAGACTTAGTCATAAGTAAACTAGAAATCAAGACATATAGTTTTGATCACTAATATTGACAAACATGCTTGAGATGTCAACGGATGCGAGTTCGACCGAGCAATGCTCTAACATCTTATGATCAATCACGCACAAAACGGAGTCTGTTATCAATGGATTATCACAAGATCGTCTTTAGAACTATAAACAGTCTAAAGATCCCTGTGGAAACTTGGATCTAGTTTGAGTGAATCTTATATCAGAAGAGAAGATTCTCAAGCATAAACAAACTAGGTGAAATCAAAGTTCAACCACCGTTAGTCAATCAAATCAATCGAAAACACAAGATAAACTGCAACTATCTAGTTTCCGGTACTAATAGACTTCTCAATCCCAAATAAGACTTTAAACTGAGCGGTCGTAAGAGATTTCGCCTAATTAGGTTACTCTCCTCTCCGAATAGGCGTCTTCACCAGTAACAACACAACTGAGGAAGTTTGCTGTCACGAAGGATTAGTTTGCTAGAAATGCAAACTTCGAGTATTTATAGACAAGGAAGTTTGGACACCAAGGAATTTCCAAAACCGAAAATATTCTCATGATATGCAATATATTCCAAATTCGGTTTCCATAATTCCTGAAAATGCTCTGTCCAAAATAATGACCGAAAATATCTTTGGAAAATATTTAACTAGTAAATGCACATTACTAATTCTCGCTTTCCTAAAATAAAATTAAAAACCTTAATTAAAAGATTCTTAATTTATTTATCTTTCGATCCTGGGATTTTCTTCCTTTAGCTATTAAGGAATAACTTTGAACAATAAAAGATAAACATTATTGTACGCGTTCAAAGTATGTCGACATCCTTACTTTGTAAGTCCTCTTTCACACTTACAACCTTGAAACCGATTTGCCACACTTCTAAACAAGTTTATAATTGGTTCATATGACTTTCAAGAACTATGTGATTGATCAAGAATACTCAATCACAAATCATGGGTTTAACGGTTCTACCAAAACAAGTTTCGGTTCTACCTCCATGTGAGTACTGTGCATAGTCACACTAGCTTTCCAAAATTCGGTTGACTAGGTACTAGGATCGGTTCCCCACATATATATGGTATCTAACTTATATGTGTTGCACATGTCCAATAACGCCTGGCAATTTCTTTTTCGATTCATAAACAAGTTTATGAACTTACTTCCTTAAAACACATGTAAAACTTTGTTTCCTAGGATGAAATCCTCACCTCATACCCATACATAATCACAATAGAATTTAAACGATTATGTCGATATCTTATCTACAAAGTTTAATGGTTAAGCAATAAACCTCGTATTGCATTCCTTAATACTATGTTTATCTAGAGTTCAAACATGCTTCGTAGTTTTGTTTTCAATATGCACGAATTGAAAGATACGTTAGGGAATGAAACAGTTCAAGTCAAATATCACTAACCTCAAGTGGAAGAATGATGTTGTCGTTGTATCTTCTTACTTCTTCACTTCTTCATGTCTTCACAATACTTGTAATGTCTCATATCCTAATACTTTCAAGCTAACCTATACGAAGTTGACTCTAGTACATAATCAAGCGACTCTTAAAATGAGTTTTGATTCACTAAAATATGACAACCAAACTTGACATACCAACGCTTGGTGGGTTCAACCGAGCTATGCTCTAACAGAATGCTTTGTTACTAAGCTATCTTAGCTTTGTTTGAAAGCAAACATTGGTTTGAAAGACTATATAAGGCAGAACCCTAGCAACTGGAAAACCTAATCCCAGCACTTTCCCGTGTCCTAGTTGCGACTAGAGTTGATTCTCCTTT
Source organism: Papaver somniferum (assembly GCF_003573695.1). Lineage (NCBI taxonomy): Eukaryota > Viridiplantae > Streptophyta > Magnoliopsida > Ranunculales > Papaveraceae > Papaver > Papaver somniferum. The sequence goes on from NW_020633263.1 coordinate 983,195, forward strand.
AACCTAGGTTTTTCCAAGACCATTATAGGTTAACGACTTGAAAACTTCATTTGGTATTCGTGAAGCCAGAGCCAACTATTTTCTATGTAGTTGCGTGTTCTGATCTTACTTATTCAATCGTATTGAGTTTTATCTTCTCTAATATTTACTCGAGATTCATCTCCGATAGATAAGATATAAAAATTACTCACAAATCTCTTCGTCTCATTTCGTTGTGATTCCGCAATAACTTATTCTACTACTATATAATTAAGTTATTGTGAGGTGATTGATATTTCTAGGCTGTTATTCGGGTGTATAAGACCGGATTATCAATTGGTTCTTGTTCACCTTGCTTTATCAAAATACGGAACAAAAACTTCACCGGTACTTCTGTGGGAGACGGATTTATCTATCAGAATAGACTTATCTGTGGGAAATATATTTTCTTATAAGTCTTCGACTTTGGGTCGTAGCAACCCTTAGTTTTGGGTGAGATCATCTAAGGGAATCAAGTGCACAGAATCCAACGTGGTTCAAGAGGCGTAAGGAACGTGACTGTACCTTAATTGGTGTGAGACTTGGTTAAGGCTCAACTACATTCCAGTCCGAAGTTAACTTGTAGTAGGCTAGTGTATGTAGCAGCTTAATACAGTATGGTGTTCAAATATGGATTAGGTCTCGGGGTTTTTCTGCATTTGCAGTTTCCTCGTTAACAAAACTTCTGGTGTCTGTGTTATTTCTTTTCCGCATTATATTTGTTTATATAATTGAAATATCACAGGTTGTGAGTAGTTCAATCAATTGGTAAATCCGACCTTGATTGTTGGATAGTAATTTATTGACACTTGGGCATTGGTCTTTTGTACCTTCCAAGTTATTTATCATATCAATCGGGCTCACAGATTTCTATCTGTTCGATTGCAAATTGTATTGAGAAATTGAGATATAACTCTTTGATATATTTCTTGGTTGAGCTCATTTTATAAGCTGGTGCTCTCGGAATCATATTGGAGTTAGTCCATACAGAATGCCGAACTAATTATTGGGTGTGGTTGTTATACCCTCACTTTTTCAATTGGTATCAGAGTAGGCAAATACTATAAACCTAATAAGTTTGTGTTTGTTTGATCCTAAAGACTGTCCTGATCGGAAATCTCTTTGGCGAAATTTTTCTGTGCATCTGTAACGCACACCAGAAATCCTCAAGGATTGTTCATAGTTCATTTTCCCAAATACCTCTGGTCTCTCAAGATAAGCTCGAGTCATCTAAGACATTAGAAATATTAGATGATGGAAAACATTCTAAGAGAAAAAATAAAGGTTCCTTTAAAAAGGCCCGTTGCAGGAAACGTGTGAGCAAAAGCTCAAGGATATGGAACCTCACTAGACTGCTTCTCACTCTATTTGAGGAATACTATCATGATGGATCAATCGATAAAGATCTATTTAAGGCTTTTGAAAACGTTTTTAAATCGCTGGAACGACTAATTTCGATTAAGGGAAAGGTTTGTACTAGTGAAAATTCTGATTCTGTCAATTCATGTATACATGACGTGCACTTGGGTCTTGTTAACAACTCTAGTAAAATTGATAAAAAGGTTTCTGATATTTTTATTGCAAGTTCAAGATGTCGGAAAACTCCTTTCCTTAATCATAAGAAAAAGGAGTCAAAAGGTTCAGTTAACCTTGAGTATCATCATTACTATGATTATACTTATGGTACATTTCACAAATATCAACCGGAGATGGTGCATGAGGGATCTTATGTCCATCTAGCCTCTTGGTAACAAGATTGGCTCCACCCCATCTGTATATAAGTTGAGATGGGGCAAGTAACAATTTGATTAACTTTTTGATGTTTATGTGTATTATGGGTTAGTTTTTCTTTTGAAATGTATAATACTTCTTTACAAGAAAAGCTTCATTTTGAAAAAAAAATTTGTCCACCTGAGTTTAAATAATGTCATGTAGTTTTCTACTATCTAAAATTTCCTTAGTGTGCGAATCTCGTGGTTCAGGATTTAGAGAATTCAAAGAAGATGTCAAAAAATCTTGTTTCATCTTCTCTTATGAATATGAACATACCAAGTGACCAAGGATCTATTAGAATTAGATTCATCAATAATTCTAGTTGTATGAATTCTGAAAATATTTCTTCTAGTGAATTCATACTAGAGAAGAAATTGGTAGAGGAAAGTGGTCATAAAGAAGATTTGGTGTGTTTTGAGAAGCATAATATGGATAACATCTTTAATGGTCTTGGTGAAGGTTTTGACACTCTCACAAGAATCTTTTATGCTAACATTCATGATGTTAACCTTGATTTATTGGAATTAAAGACTATGATAAATAGGAAAAGGATTCTAGTTGATAGAGAGTTGATTTCAAATATTACCAAAATTTCATTGGGTAATCTTCGCCTTCCTAGACCAAAAGGAGAAAGACCATCGTGTGAAACCATTTCCAATGGTCTTTGTGGCAAGAATGTTGATTGGATAGAAGGGAAATTTCCTACCCATGTTCCTAGACTTAATTTGATGGTTTTCAGAAAACTCGGAATTTCTAATCTTTGTCCCTCCGCAATTGAGAACTCTCGGTGGAGTCGTGAATTTGCGGAGTTGGTCTATTTCCTTGAATTGGGTGATCAAAATCTTGATATTTGTAGATTTATCATTCTTCAAATGGTCTCAATGACGTCATTCAATAAGAAGTTAGGCTTTCCATGCTTAATTTGGAAAATATGTAGTGCACATTTCATTGCTCCCATTGGAAACTCTATGGAAACTCCCAAACTTTTTCTTCCTTGTACCTTCAAACGTATGAAGATGAATCTCTATAAAAGACAAAAATGTGATTCTCCTGACGGTTCGTGTGATCCTACCACCTTGATTATTCTTCATCAAATTCACAAGGGTGTTCGTAAGATCAATTCCAAGGTAAAATGCGTGCAAACACAATTATGTGTGATTGCTACAAAGTTCCCCGAAATCAAGGAAGAAATGGAAAAAGTTCAAGCCTCTTGGATGTATTACGATAATGAAGATGATGATTGATTTCTCTAACTCTTCTTTTTCTTCTTTTTTCTAGGAAATTTCTTATGATAATTTATTCTTGTGTTTAAGAAGAATAACTAGGGTTTGGGATAGCAAATATTGTGATTACACATAGCTATTGCCAACGATTGTTCACCTTGCAATGTTTTAGATTTATTTATTTAAATTCTAAGTTATTTGGAAGATGATTTTGTAGTATTTATCTTTATTGGTTTTATATATTGCAAAAATATTTTATGGGATATGTATGTTTACGTCTGTGAACTATGATTATCTCATATATGTCAAAAGTTAAGTCTATTATGTCTTTATGCAAATATTAATAAAAGATAGAATGAACTTTTGAATATTCCGTAGTATTGATCTTTCCCTGATTCACTATTATGTGATAGTACTGTATGGATCCGTAAGTTTTCTTATGTTGAGCATTTCCGACTAAATTAATCTATAAGGTCTTCTTGTGATTAATTTATTCGAGTTTTCTGGATACAAATTCATGTTTCATGTAATTTTCTAATGTCCAAAGAAATCCTTCTTTTCTTTAAAAAGTAAGGTCGCTCTTGTTGTTCTTTCGGGAATGACATTTTACGGGGGAGAGTTCTTAATTGAACTTGTGCTTATTTTCCAAATCTTTGTGGGGAGTGCGGATGTGGAATATTGTAGGAGTTATCTTGTATCTTCATAAACTCCTTGATGAATACACTAAGTTTCGACTATGTGAAATCATCGAAACAAAGTTGATATGTTCTCTTTTAGTCATGAATTATCTCTTTGAGAATTTCATTATGATCCCATAATTTTCGTACCTTTGCCAATTTATATTGACAAAAAGGGGGAGAATTATTTGGTAGTTCACACCACATACATATGGTTTACGGATCATTATGTAAGGAGGGGTGGTTTTCAATGTGATATGGAAGTATTTACTAAGGGGGAGTGATACTTATCACCGTAGTATTATTGTCAAAGTTATGATACAATTGGACTTTGATGTTGTGTAATAATATTATGACACTGTATAATAATGATTGAGAACAAATGTTTTTCATATGTTTTCTTATTGTTATGGCTATGGATCTTCAACAACAATGATCCTGAGTTGAACACGTTCAGGATCACTGAAGTACTCGGAGTGGCGAAGAATTCAAGGAATGTTGAAGAACCAAGGAAATCAAGCATGATGGATGAGAAGCTACAAAGTTTATTTATTTTGTAATCCATATGTATTGATAGTTTTGTCACTAAAATTGACAAAGGGGGAGGTTGTTAGAGCACTGCTCGGTCGAACTCGCAAGCGTTTCTATCTCAAGATTGTTTGTCAAGTTTAGTTGATCAAAACTATAAGTCTTGATTTCTAATATACTTATAGCTATGTCTCGTATTAGGATAGAATGTGCAGTTAAGCTTAGACTTCACGATGTTCATTGATTGAAGACGAAGATCTACCGAGGAGAGCTTGGAGGAACTTCATAAATAAAATGTGTGTGGAGACTAAAACTTATTTATCACTCAGAAGTCTATTCTATTTTATTTCCTAATGAGACTAAGTCGTATAACTATATATACTTTCATATTATACACATTTGATATTTCGAGGTGAGTTCAACTCTGTTATCTATTTATCGAAATATGTGTTGGAAGCTTTTTTTTTTAGCTACTTTTATCATATTCTTGACGATTTTAGTTGGAAACAATTTATTTGTTGGAAACTAGATAATACGTCAAAAGATGATCATGTGAAAATTGCCTTGAAACATCTTACATGATTTGTATGAGATAATCATTTGATGTCGACTCGGAAAGTTTCGTATTAATCATTCGATCACTTGAAAATTACTTATAAGCTAATAGTTTGTGTAAGACAGCTATTGTCGTCTTCGAAGGATGTTTCAATGATTGAAATGAGAGTTTAGAACAAAAACCTTTGTATGGATACAATGCAATATGCGTACCTAGTACGCAAACTGTTTTGGTATGATTCAGGTCCGAGAACCTTGTTTGCATACCTAGTATGCGAACGGTTTTAACTGTTTAAGTCCGAGAACCATGTTTTCATACCAGTATGCGAACGGTTCTACCTGAGTTAAGGTCCGGGACAGCAGTATGCATACCCCGTTTGCAAACTGCTGGACAAGACCAAAGTTCGGAAGCTATAGTTTGCGTACCTGTTTGCAAACTTAGTGGTTAAAGTTCTAAAATCGGTTAAGTATGTTTTTCATACTCATGAACAAATACATTTATGACTTAAGGAATGCAATCTTTTGGAAACCGTGGCTTTATGTTCATGAATTGATTCTTACGAATCAATCTGTTCATATATACTTCTGTGAAATAATGAACAATTGAACAACTCTATGTGGAACACAATTTGATTCATTTGATTATCTTTCATGATTGGTTGATCATCATAGTTTATCTAAAAGTGTTAGATGAATGTGGTTAAGAAAAAAGTGTTCATGTGGCTAACTTAGGTTAACTGTTATTGAGCCAACTCAAACTACACGTTTAGGTACGGTTACCCATATCAAATGAGGGTATATTTCATTTGTGTGTAACAAGCTAAGACCATATAACGGTGCAGTGATATTGCTTTGGTTTTAACCAGACTTAGCTTGAATCTTAATTTAGGTTTTCATCTAACGGTGAATATTGAATGCTTTGTTACTAAGCTATCTTAGCTTTGTTTGAAAGAAAACACTGATTTGAAAGACTATGTAAGGGATAACTCTAGCAATTGGAAAACCTAATCCAGACACTTTCCTGTGTCCTAGTTGTGACTAGAGTCGATTTTCCTTTAACCTAAGTTTTTCCTAAACCATTATAGGTTAACAACTTAAAGACTTCATCTGGGATTCGTGAAGCCAGACCCAACTATTTTCTCTTTAGTTGCGTGTTCTGATCTTACTTGTTCTATCATATTGAGTTTTATCTTCTCTAAGATTTACTCGAGATTCATCTCCGATAGATAAGATATAAAAATTAATCACAAAGCTCTTTGTCTCATTTCGTTGTGATTCCGCAATAACTTATTCTATTACTATATAATTAAGTTATTGTGAGGTGATTGATATTTCTAGGCTTTTCTTCGGGAGTATAAGACCGGATTATCAATTGGTTCCTGTTCATCATGCTTTATCAAAAGACAGAACAAAAACTTCACAGGTACTTCTGTGGGAGACAGATTTATCTATCAGAATAGACTTATCTGTGGGAAACATATTTGCTTATAAGTCTTCGACTTTGGGTCGTAGAAATCCTTAGTTTTGGGTGAGATCAGCTAAGGGAATCAAGTGCGCAAAATCCGTCATGGTTCAAGAGTCATAAGGAACGTGATTGTACCTTAATCGGTGTGAGACTTAGTTATGGATCAATTACATTCCAGTCTGAAGTTAACTTGTAGTGGGCTAGTGTCTGTAGCAGCTTAATACAATACGATGTTCAAATCTGGACTAGGTCCCGGGGTTTTTCTGCATTTGCGGTTTCCTCGTTAACAAAACTTTTGGTGTCTGTGTTATTTTTTTCCGCATTATATTTGTTTGTATAATTGAAATATCACAGGTTGTGCGTAGTTCAATCAATTGGTAAATCCGACCTTGATTGTTGGATAGTTATTGATTGGCACTTGGGCATTGGTCTTTGGTACCATCCAAGTTATTTATCATATCAATCGGGCTCACAGATTTCTATCTGTTCGATTGCAGATTGTATTAAGAAATTGAGATATAACTCTTTGATATATTTCTTGATTGATCTCGCTTTATAAGCTGGTGCTCTCGGAATTGTATTGGAGTTAGTCCATACAGATTGTCGAACGAATTATTAGGTGTGGTTGTTATACCTCCGCTTTTTCAGTAGCTACCAGAACAACCAGATAGCTTATCTAGCAATTGAATGCGGAAAGGATATGCAGAAATCCAACATAGACTTTGTTGCTGAAGATGATGGAACTCTACAATCCATTCAGAAGGGGTACCAGATGGAAGTTCAAGAAAGTTTTAAAGGAAGTTTTACTCAGACTCAAGGAGAACATAGTGAAGTTATTGATTTTGTTTTAGGAAACTTAATTAAATTAGCTCCTCGTTAGAATCTCTCGACTACTAGACTAGCAATCATTTACATTCAGTCTAAATTACTTCAAAACCTAAATTGGAAAGGTCCTAACCTCCAATAGTTTTTTGATATCCTTCAGTCAGTTCATGTTGTGATTGGTGAGGAAAATTGTAATGTTACAGATCAGACTTTGGTTGTTCAACATGGTGCTAGAGTTAGCCCAGCTTAGCACCTTTTGTAAGCTGGAGTTGTTGCACTTCCTGAGTACGCACTCTTTTTACTATATAAAAAAAAAAAAAGATAAATTACAGGGTGTATGGTGGCACCGTCCGCCTAATTTTTGGTTGATGTATAGTCGCAGGATGTAGTGGGGACTGGGGAGGGCCTTCCCGATACTTGTAAGGCCCAGCGAATTCCGTTTGCTAAAAAAGAAAAAACACAGGAACCACCACAACTAAGGGAGGAAAGAGAAGGTTTGAATAACAATAAAAGAAATACCACAAGCATATTTGATTAGTCAAAAATGTTCATTCAGGAGGCGCTATTCGATTTTACTCCGAATGAAAAACATTAAAACATTCGAACTTTTTAGTTTTCGACTTCTATAAGAGGACTATACTGTACTGTAGTACTACAATACATGTCAACTAAGGAGGGAGAATGAGATGTGGAGGTATTTTTGAAATATGTCTATTTTCATCATTAACTACATTACCAGCACTTTAAAATACCAGATTACCAAACAGAACTTACAGTTTGTTAATTGTTCACCAGCACTCTAAAATATCAGATTACCAAATAGAACTTACAGTTTGTTAATTGCACAGTGTTTTTCAAATTATAGTTTACCAAACGTCATGCTGATTTATTTCCACAGCACATCACAACAACGCACAACACAGCACAAAAGAAAAACACTTTTCGAAAACTCACAGCAATACCAAACTAGCCTTATGGTGCCACATATGAAACACACACATCAACTATTGGAGAAGCTCTCAGTGTTTGTCCATCAGTTTAGGGAGGGTAATTGTGTAGCTGATGTGTTAGCTAAAAAAAGTTACAAATGATAAATTATTGGTAATGGGGAGGGCCTTCCCAAGACTTGTAAGGCCCAACTACTTTGTAGTGTTATGAATTCCGTTTACTAGAAAGGAAGAAGAACACAAAAATTGCATGATTTATATGGGCTGATACCAGTTCTACTAAGGACTGATACTAGTCCATATAGGACAAAAAAATCCTGACAATCCTAACCATTGGATCGATGGACTGGTATCAGCCCATATAAATCATGGAAAAAAGAAGGTTTTGAATAACATTTATAAAATACCGTAAGCACATTTGATTAGTCAAAAATGTTCATTTAGGAGGCGCTGTTCGATTTTACTCCGAATAAAAGAAAAAAAAAACATTCGAACTTTTTGGCTTTCGACTTCTATAGGAGGAAGGCAAATCAATAATCAAGCAAGTAAACACTATATATAGTTAATTATATACTGTATTGTGGTACTATATAATACATGCCATTCAAAAGATGATCGAAGGAGGGAGAATGAGATGTGGAGGTATTTTGCTAAAGGTTCTTCTGCACCAGTCTTGAAAGGCTTTTCGAAGATCTGGACAGTTCTCACCGTCCTTCAAGAAACATCTATACCACGCCAACAACAAACTCCGTTGATTTTTTGGCGCAAGTTCTAATATTGCTCTCTCAATGTTTTCTTCCACCACTTCGGGATCAAATGATTCAAGTTTTAGTAAGCGAGAGTAGTCATCAACTAGTGGCTGAAACCATGTCTGCAATAGTAGCCGACGGGTGCCCTTTGCTGGAAAGATTTCCCCATTTCCTAACCAACAAGCAATCGTGTTGTTATGCAGCTAACAAAATGGCGAGAGCGCGTCCTGGTTTTTGTGTGCAGGTTTGCAAGTTCTTGTTGGTTGGCCCACATCAATGCAAACTCCTCAGCTGCTTGTCTATCTGCCAGAATGTCAAGCAACCATCTAGAGATATTTTTTCATCCACTGGGGGATCGTACCACTCTGCGCTGTGATTTTCGGACATCTTAAATAGAATCGGCAATGAATTTAAACAGCTTTGACATGAGGATAATAAATTTTTGTTGCATGTTTTAGCAAAATCCACATCACTAAGAAGACTGTTGTTTACTCTTAAAAGTTTCATCACCAACGATTTCCCCTCACGTCGACCTTCATCTCCCTTGGTCTTAAGAACCACCTCCATGATTTGGGCAAGTGTAGACGGACAGGACGCGTCCGAACCTACAACCCACTGGACAACACCCCTCAAGGAATGCACAACCTGCTGGACAGCCCCCAAGTATTCATGTACGCATGTCTCGATAAAGAGTAATTCAAGAACCTGCAAATCAAAAATGTAATATCTACTTGACATGAGGATAATATGAATCACTAGCAAGAACACGATTACCGAACGCATAAAGAAAGCAAACTTAGCGTAGCATCATAATACTCACACTCAACAACTGAACCTCGAACCCAAATGCCGAAGGATCCGGTGTCAACAAAAACGGGCGAACTAAACAAGCAATAACAAGCACGGAATCCATAACCTTTGCTTGTGAAGAGTATTCTTTTCTTTTATTCATGCAACTCCTGAATCTTACGAAACCGATAAACAAAGAAAGAAGCAGAATCAAAACAACAGTGCGTATTGATTGATAGAACCTTAACAATGGTATGACAGGACTCACTGCATATTTTAAAAGTGGGAACATAGTGGATAGATCTTTGTTTAAGAATGGGATGATGTATACAAATACTAGAATACATATCTCTGTAGCTGAAAATTTTGGAGTATTTTCCGAGGCAGTAGTATATTCACATAAAAAGGTTGCCTTACGGTACTTTGACGCGAACAAGTTAGTGTATTGTAGGGTTTTAGGTGAAAGAAATTGGATTTTGTGTTTCTGGCCGGTACTTAGAAGAGGATTAGGGATAGAGCAAGATACACTGATCAGAGATGATGTGAGATTGGCATGGGGTGCTGACAAAAGGGGTTTGGGTTTTCTAATGGTTTTCTGCTGAAAAGGATGGATTGGAGCAAGACGGAGCAGATGAACGCAACGAGAAGAAGAAGCCATAGGCTTGCTGCTCACTTGGATGCCTAAAAGTTTTGTTTGTGGTCTTATATGGTAGAGAGCCGATGAGCAAGCGAGCGGCGGTGGAAATGCAGTGGCTATATAGATAGATAGGGATTGCTAGAAAAGCACTTTGTAACAAATTTTTAACAAATTACTTTGAAAAACCGTTGTTATTTTGTCTGGCGAGATCGGGGTATACCCCGGTTAATTGGAGTATACAAAATTTAAATCCATCCAAACTAGTGTGCTAAGGGGTGTCTAAAAGTTGTTAAAATACCAAATTGTCCCTACTATTGAATAAAACAACCATGCCGACTAAAACATATTCAAAAAGTTTTCAAAATCTTTCTTCAAAACTCTAACTATACACGATAATATCAAAAAAAAAAAAACACACACACACACGAAGAATCAAAACGAATCAAAAGTCGGCAGGGTATTTTTTTGTCGACCCTTGCCAACTAGTATTAGTCGTTATCGTCCTAGGTTGAACATTGTGACGACTTTTCATCTCTCAAATTAGTATTTACAGTTCGTCATGGTATATCGGATCAATGGTTGATTTCAGACATTGCAGCAATAATTGTATCAGAAAATAATAGAGGTACGTATAATATACGTTGTCCTAAAGACAATATCACATGCTTCTTCTTTGAACAGAGAGATGTTATAGCTTCACCGACGAGTTGCCTCCAAGATACAACTAAAGTTAGCGTTCCTCATTGTAGCGTACAAGAGAACGCCCTAAGAACTTGGCGGTGATTAACGTAACTTAAAACAGAGAAAAACTCAATAGTAAAATAGTTTACAGAAAACAGAGGAAGGGAAGAAGTAGAGTTGTTTCTCTTCGTATCAAAATAATCTGAAGACTACTCTCTTATATAGTGTTCAAAACGTTAGAAACAAGAGGAGAAAGACTCATGCGTATTACAGAAAAAAGACTGAGAAGATTCTCACGCTTATTGGTTATGTCTAGTGAAAAACAGTGGAAGGCTTTTTCTTTTATCAGAAAACAACTTTTTCTTTTGTCAAAAAAACAGTAAGGCTTTTGTCAATGATTCAAAAACCGTGTCAAGATTCTCACGCGTGTGAAAAAGGTTGCACATCCGGGAGAATAATCTGAGTGAAATACACGTTTGAAATTCCAAACTTGAACCTGCACTACACCCACATCCCCACCTGAGTCCGGCCCGCCCGACTGGACGGATGACGGCGTGCGTGCTTTAATGTGAAGCACCGCGCCTACGGGAAAGACTACTTTTCCCTAATCTAGGTATTCTCCCTCATAAAAAAGTGTGTGTACCCAAAAAGCCATGACCTTTAGCCAAATTTCAGGGCATTTAAGTCTAACAACTCTTAATATTTTAGTTTATATGGGACTAATGTTTCATCAATCCAAATGAAAAAACATCTAGTGGGAAATAGGTCTAGGGATCAAATCATGGTCCATGCACTTTTGGTTTTAAAAACAAAACCCGTTTTTTTTCCTAACATGTTAAACCATGCTTCTCCTTTTCCCCCTTTAATTATTTTCCTCTCTCTCCATGTGGGCTGGAAATTTTAAACAATAATAAAAAATTAACGTATTTCTTAAACCATAACAACCATTCAACACTCTTTTCCCTTGATTTCTGATTTATATTCTTATTTCAATACTTTAATCCTAACCATAAACCTTAGTCATGTTCTTTTAATGGTGGCTACAATTTCATATCTCATTTAGAGAAAATTTAATCATATTGTCGGTTCATCCAACAAATTTTTTTTTATGAGGTACATGCATTAACACATTTTCGACAATATAGCTGAAAGGATACTTTCCATATTCGTTTCCATTTAGACTCCTTTTATGTTGAAACAGTTTCTTGGTATGAAACTTGTTTCGGTTTTTATGGATATTCATTGCATTGCAATCATGGGCGCAGTAACTAGAGTATTCGGATATAAGTAATCTAGATATACTTTTACTCCTTTTATGTACCATTGTGGCTTCAAAGAATGCTTACAGTAAACTCTCTCGTTTATTTTTTTAGGTGATAAAATGTCTCTCTTCCCATATGGTGGAAAACTAACCCATTTGGATCATATGGTATGATTGTTATTTTCACATGGTTCAAGGCATTTTTCTCAACTATAATCTTGCTTAGAAGTTATTTCTTAGTTTCCTAAACTTTATGAGTAATCTTCTTCGAGGAACTAGAAAAACTTTCAGAGATATTACAATCTTTTACAGTTTTAGGAATACTTGCAACTCCAGTTTTTGTTACAGTTTTATGTATATTGACAACTCCTGTTTTTGGAGATTTTGGTTATGTTCAAGATTCAACAATTGAATTGCTCCATTTGTTGTATCAAGTTCTTTGAAATAAATACTAGTTACATCTTGAATCTGTTGATTTTCATCCAGAAACTTTGACAATCGTTTATTTCGTGAACCTGAGATACGTATGACATTCATCAATTTTCCAAAATTCATTGGAATTAAGGGATTCATCAAAATATTAATTTGTGTCTTCTGAAAATGAGAGGTGTAATACTCGTTCCATTTTCAAGGGAAATTTTGTCTTTTGTTAAAAGGATAATTTTTGTATTTTGTTTTGACAAACCTTACCATGTATCCTTGGATATATTTTTTTTTTGACAAACCTTACAACTGCTATTTTTGTCAACAAAATGCAAATAAATGGTGGAAACTCTATTTTTATAAACAAGATATAAAAATAATTGACCATTTCGTTTTTGTGTTGTAAGGATGCACGTGACATCTGGTATTACTCTATGAATGCTTTCAGAATAGCTTGGATATGCCTCATGTTCTACTTAAACAGTTTGAAGCTTAAAGTTATGTTAAACTCAGTGGCAGGTCCAATGAAATACGAGAAAATATGCAATTTACTATAACACGATAGTTATGTAAGGAGAAACATGGGACAACATTTACAATTGGATCTAGGCATAAAATTGTTGATGAGTTTGTTGTGATGGTTAATCAAATTTTTGTACTCCATTGTCTACCATGAGTGCTTTTAGAGAAATTGATGTAAGAACGATCTTATTCAATTTGGAAATAATGTTTTATACTCCATGTAATTTTGTAAGGCTCTTCACCCTAGATTGTTTTTCATTTTTTCATCAATACAACCTTCTTATTTGAGCAATCCTCATGGAAATCCAAAGGATCGGGTCAAGCCTCATAAAAGGACAACGTTTCCATCAACCGAAATTGACGGACAGAATCGGTTGTCAGTTCACATTTCTTAAGTTTCATTTTTTCCTTCCAATTTTAGCACTCAACTGTAGTTAATAAATCAACTATAGTTACTCCTTAAATCAACTTAGAATATAGAATGTTCAACCAACCTGGGTTTAATCTTCTCTGTACAGTAGTATAATTTTGATCATGATTAATGAATTAAGACCTAGTAGTAGAAACCACATCATCATTCAAACATCCAAAAAATTATTCCATCCATCTAATTCAATCATCCTCAATTATCACAGCAAACAAAACCCGATCCTTTCATCATCTTCGATTCAGATTCAAACAAAAAATAAACAATTAAATCTCGAAACCCAGCTCTTAAAACCCATCATTTTGACTTTTAAACTCCCTTTGAGAAAACAAGAATTGTTAAGAATAGAACTGAAAAAGAGGATAAGCAAAGTCATGGCAAGTATGTAGGTAGCATTAGTCGGGGATCATAGCCCTTAACAACACGTACCTTTGAGCCATCGAAGACTGGTGGCGCGTTTATGGAGATAATTTTTTTTTCCATAGAGTCAGATCGCTACAAACACAGACTTGTGAGGTCTTAAATGTGCTTGCCTGCTCTGAAACCAATTAAAAATACGGGGGTCTAACAACCTCACCCAATATTTCGCTTAACAATTTGTATTGACTAACTCCAATATACTTTCAAGAGAATCAACTAGACAGTTAGACTCAATCTTAAGAAAGGTATATCAAAGAGTTAATATTTGTATCTCTCAATTTAGTTCTGTAATCATCAAATAGAAATTTGCGAGCCCGATTGAATATAAGAGATAAAACTTGAACGGTACCAAAGACCAATGTTCAGGGATCAATCAATTTCAATCAACAACTAAAGGTTGGATTTAGCAATTGATCGATTCAATGCACAACCTGTGATACTTCAATTATATAACAAAATATAATGTGGAAAAGAAATAACACACAAACCGGAAGTTTTGTTAATGAGGAAACCGCAAATGCAGAAAAACCCCGGGACCTAGTCCAGTTTTGAACACCACACTGTATTAAGCCACTACAGACTCTAGCCTACTACAAACTAACTTCGGTCCGGACTGATTCAAGGTACAATTGCGTTACTTACGCCTCTGAATTTCCCAGCAGGATACTACACACTTGATTCCCTTTGCTGATCTCACCCACAACTAAGAGTTCCTACGACCCAAAGTCGAAGACTTGAAAAACAAATCTGTCTCACACAGAAAAGTCTATAGGAATAGATAAATTTGTCTCCCACAGAAATACATCCGAGTTTTTGTTCCGTGTTTTGATAAATCAAGGTAAACATGAACCAGTCGATAACCCGTACTTATATTCCCGAAGAACATCCTAGAATTATCAATCACCTCACAATAATCTTAATCGATTAACGAAACAAGATATTTCGGAATCACAAACGATGATACGAAGATGTTTGTGACTTCTTTTATATCTTGCCTATCAGAGATATAAATCTCAAGCCAATCTTATGATTGCAATTATCACAATAGAAACAACAAGATCATATCACGCAACTACAGAGAAAATAGTTGGGTCTGGCTTCACAATCCCAATGAAGTCTTCAAGTTGTTAACCTACAGGGTTTCGTGAAAAACCTAAGGTTAAAGGAAAATTGACTCTAGTTGCAACTAATATCACACAAGAGGTGTGGGGATTAGTTTTTCCAGTTGCTAGAGTTCTCCTTTATATACATTTCAAATCAGGATTTGCAATCAATGTTAGCTTAGTAACAAAGCATTCAATATTCACCATTATATGAAAACCGGATTAGATTCAAGATAATATCTTTCAACCATTAGATCGAAATTAGCTAGTCATACACAAATGAAACATAACTTCATTTAGGTTTGAGTAACAGTACCTAAACGTGTACACTTAGTTGGTTCAACAATAGTTAACCAATGGTTATCCATACGAGCACTTTCATATCAACCTTATTCATCTTCATCTTCACCACAACTAGTTAGAGAGTTGTTCAATTTCTTAGATCTTATAGAAGTATACAAGACACAATCGAAGAAAAATCGGTTTGATTCACTTGAATCGATTCATGAACATTATATCCACGATTTCTAAAGATTGCATTCCTTATTATATAAATGTTTGAGTTCATGAACAGATCGATTTTAGAAAGTAACCTATTTAAGTATGCGTACTTAAGCAACCCGATTTGAGTTTGTTTTGGTTTCCAAACTCAGCAGAAATTCACGGGTGTGAACTTCTTCTCCAGTATGTGTACGTGTATGCATAATTAGGTAACCGGATTGAGTTGGATTTGATTTCCAAACTCAGCATAAATTCACAGTCGTGAACTTCCGCTAGTGTGCGTATGGGTATGCATACTTACCCAGTCTCCATCAACCATTAGTACAAATAAAAGTATGCATACATTAGGTTCCCGGTTTTTCGGAATTATACAATAATGTGCGAACACACTATGTTTATATCCAAAGATAGTTACATGTTCTAAACTCCCATTTCAATCATTGAAACTTTCTTAGAGGATGTTATATAGTGTTATTCACAAACTATTTTCATCAAAGCGATTTTCAAGTTATTGAAATATCAATATGACTTTCGTCACGAGTAAAGATGAACTTGGATAAAGAGAAAGCTTACCAACACATATTTTGAGAAATAGATAAGCGAGATAAACTTGTCTCGAAATAGCAAATGTGTATAATCGAAGTCTATATAGTAATACGACTTTTGTCTCAAAAATAGATAGACTTTTGAGTGATAGATAAGTTCAAGTCTCCACATACCTTTTGTCGATGAAGTTCCACCAGTTCCTTGAGTAGTTCTTCATCTTCATATAATGAACGTCGTGGAGTCTAGAGATCAGCTTCACTTTAGTATCCTAATTCGAGACTTAGCTATAAGTAGACTAGAAATTAAGACTTATAGTTTTGGCAACTAAACTTGACAAACAAGCTTGAGATAGCAACGCTTGCGAGTTCGACTGAGCAGTTCTCTAACAGATTCTAAGTAATACCGTGTTGTATTGTTGATGTTCTTGAATCAAAAATAGCAAGTCACGAACCAGCGGTCAAGGTTTCAATCGCCCTCAAATTGAACAGAAACTCGCCCCAAATGGCGAAGAAAAATCACTCCAAATAGCAAAGAAATATGTCAAATGACATAAAAAAACAAATGAAAGGTCATCACGGTCTACTCCACCATTATTCTTCAAAATTTCAATATTTTGTATTTTTTGAAAAATCTTTTTGTTGACTTGAAGACCATAGACCCAACTGTTACAAATGTCTATGTCTAAAGTCATTTTCTCCAAAGAGTTTAAGGGTAGTAGGGGAAACATAATTTGTATTCCTTCATACAAACTAGGGACTGATAAACAATTAATTATTTTTTTTCGGAAAAAGGCATAGCCTCAAATTTTCAGTAATAACCAATTCAAGATGGATTCATTACAGAATTAACAATGGTTACATTACAATCATCAAAGTATTAAAATCTCCGCCAATTTTTGACAACCATTCATACTACACCAACCTTACAACTGAGACTAATCTTTCATGAGACACATTCATATCAAGAGGCCAAAGTCGTTCTGTTTTGTTGAAGAATAAACCAAGATACTATGAAGAAGACAGAAGGGATAAACAAGTGTTGTTGATCCAATGTGGTTGGATCAACTGGTACAGTTGACATGAAGTGAATGGATAAACAAGCGTTGTTGATCCATGGTACGGTATTTAGAAGTTTGTTTGGGTTGCAAGTATTGCTTGTTTTAGAGTTTGTTTACGTGAGAATATTCTAGAACAGTCTTTGTTAGAGTTTGATTAAGTTAGGAAAGTGTCTTTATCTTGAGAGTTAAGTTTGTTAATCATATCAATAGGTTGTTGAGCCATGAGTCGAAATATATCAATTGAAGAGAGTTTGTTTGAGTTTTAGTTTGTGTGTGTTTTCATTAAGTCTTTGGTATCATATTTTCTACATCTGGTATCAGAGCAAGGTGAGAGGAAGAGAGAGGAGAAGGAGAAAGAGTTAGAGAATTGTTTTCATTAAGGAGAAGAAGTTGTGCGAAGTTCTGATGTTTTCTAAAAATTAGAGTTTATTAACTTTGGTTAGGGTTTTGAGCAAACAAAGAAAATTTGGTGGTTTCTGCTAATTGTCTGAGAAAAAGAAGGAATGAGTAGCTGTTGTAGTTGAGTTTTCTAGAAAGTTTTTCGAGATAAGAAGATTGCGCGCTGTTTGAAGGTCTGTCAGATCGTGTTGCTGCGTTGGTGTGTCTTCACCAGGGTTTGAGAGTTTTTAGTTCAAAAAAAAAAGGAGAACAAATTGTTGCTGATGTTCATGGTTGATGCTCATCTGCAAGACCTAGGAGGTGAGTAATTTTTAGAAGTTTTTGGAATTGATATTTTTGCTGAGTAAAACACGGAGAGTCTTGATCATAAGTTATGATGCGATGCTGTTGGATATTTAGGGTTTCAAAATAACCTAAAAAAATTGCGAATATTGTTGCGGCTATGTAAGTTTAGGCATGGTGTTGGAATTTGTTCACCAAGGATCAAAAGGTATGCTCAAGAGTTTCGTTTAGAAAAGGAAAAAAGGTTTCCATTTGTGAAAGTTTGGGCTGTGAAGGACGATGAACAGAAAGTGGTTGTCGCTGCTATGTGTAAAGAAGAATACAACCTGCAGTTGAACGGAAGATGTTGTTTTTGTTTTAGAAGGATGGCTTGTTTTAGAAGTTGTTTTTGTTGGCTGGTAAGTGTTCTCAATGGAAGATGATAGCTCGGGAGGAAAAGTTGCTGATGGTAATGATGAAGAACGATCGTTACTGGTGGTTATCAATGGATGGATGGGTGTAGGTTTTAGAGATTCTTACTATGACAGCAATGACGATGACCGGCGATGAAGTTTGCTGCCAATACCAGTACAAAGCGTGGTTGTGATGATGTTGGTGGAATTTCAAGGGTGTTATGAAGTTTGGATTGAACGACAGACTGGACGATGGAGTTAGTATTTGCATAAGTCAGAGTTAGAGAAGAGATGGGACCAAGTAGGAAAAAAAAACAGTTCGAGGAGTATTTGCATAAGTGTTACGGAATGTGTTATGAGAGGTGTTACGGAATCATTGTTACAGAAGTGCAACAGAAAAGTTGTCACGGAAGAATTGTTACAGAAGTGTAACAGAAAAAGAATAGTAACAGTTTGTGACAGCTAGAATAACATAAGATGACAATAAAAACATGTGATAGTTTTTGGCAGAGGCGTTGCAGAAAGCATATTTGAGGTACGAAGCTTTGGGTGAGTGGTTGATTCAACGGGTTAGGTTATTGATTCGAAATAGACGCAAGAGAAGATCAAAGTTGGTATTGCAGTCAGGGAGGACTTGTACAGTTTGATGAAGTTGATCGAATTCAGCGACTTAGAATGACAAGGAAAGTTGGGTGGATATGTTTGAGCTTAAGGGAGGATGGTAGGAGTTTAAGCTCAAACATGTTAAGCTTAAGTGTGGTTGAAGAGTTTGTGGGAGAAACTTGGAAATCCTACAAAATGTGGCAGACTTTGTGTTAGTTATTGCTTGTGGCAGAAGCATAACAAGAAAAAGATTGTGAGAGAATCTTGAAGAACAAAGAAGTGTGAAGGTTTCGCAACAATAGCGTGATTAGAACAAGAGAAGAATAAACAATATTAAGGTTGTGAAGAAAGAGAAGTTAATCACCAGGTGGTGATGAGAGAGTGTTGAGTTTGAGACGTCACAAGGTTGTGACCGTGAAACAAGATTGTAGGCGAGTAAAGTCTACAAGTTGAGTGAAGCAATCCCAGTGGGGATTTGGATAGAGTTGTGTGAAGCAATCTCAGTGTGGATTTGGTAGTGAAGTGAAGAAATTCCAGTGTGGAATTTGAAGAGTTGAGTGGAAATCCTGTGAGTGAAGTGGGTAATCAAGTGTTAAGGTTGAGCTACAATTCTCAGTGAATAAATTATGAAGATGAGCTACAATGCTCGGTTTTGAGTTAAAGAATTTGGTTTTGTGTTTGGTTAGCAAGTTGTATAGAGCACAATGAGGTGTTTCTAGCTTGTTAAGGTTTGTGTTCCGCTGTGATGAAGAAGAATGTGAAGTGAGTGTTTAATGATTGTTGTGAAGAAGATTGGTTTGTGAATTGAGTTTGATAATGATGACGAAATTCTGGTATGAGAAAAGACAAGAACGTGTTAACGTTTATTAATGGAAGAAGAGGAATAGAAAATGATAAAAGACAAGGACGTGCAAACGTTTATCAATGGAAGAAGAGGGTTACCGAATTCTCGTTGAATGATATCTTGGTTTAAGGGAGGATGTTGGAAGTTAAACCAAGATATGGATTTGGTTCATGGATCAACATAAGATGTTGATCCAGTACGAATGGATTAACTGCTGCAGTTGACACAGTCAAGTTGGATCAACATACGCTGTTGACACACTGTGTGGTATTTGGAAGTTCGAGATAACTAGAAGAGCAAGTTGTGTCGGTTGCTTGTTTTAGAGTTTTACTATATTTAGAGTTTCTTTGTGTTTCTAGAAGTGTGCTTTATTTAGAGTTTGATTTTATTAGGAAAGTACTTTGAGTGATCGTCAAGTTTGAGAGACTATAAGTAGGCTATTAAGCCATGAGAGAATGTACACCAAACTGATTATCAATGTAATCGTTTTATTGCTTCCGCGTGTACTCTCCTCTCTCTTGCTTGATCCTACATCTTAGATATTTTGAATTAGGGTTTACTCAAAAACAGTCAATATCATATTTTGTTTTTGTTTAATTCTAGTTATTAGATTTTATTATGCTGAAAAATATCATGTTTGGTTCAGGTAATGCAACCGTTAATGAGTAGAGGAGCTCCTCATAGGGTTGTAGTATCTCCATTACCGAAGAAAAGAATTACTATTTATTCAAATCTCATTAGGTTTTCCCCCTCTCCATTTAAATTTTCAGCACACCCTCACTTCCAATGTCAAGATTGAAAGTTTGCAGTTCCTTAAAATTGATCCCTAATGTTGCGAAACAGACGTCAAATTTGATGATCACTAAGTTGGTTGAAGTTAATTCACTAATTCCTCATAAAATTAGACTACTTTTTAAAGTTATAACAACCTTTGGTCTATTGGGAGTGGTTTTAGAGCTAATTCATAAGCTTTTGACGTGGGAGTGGGACTTCTTAAATGTTAATGACCTGATAAAAACTGAAGTTGGTGGTACAAAAATCTTTGAATTTGTTGAGATAAAATGATGGTTTTGTGGTATAAAAATTAAGATAAAGAATGGATATCGAGTTTTTGTTTCAAACGGAAAAACAAATGGTATGATCACCAAGTTTGATCATCAAATGAAGAATGGAGAGCGTGTTAATTGGAGATTTACAACAAAGTTGAAGGTTGAAATGGACGAGGTTATGAGAATTCAAGAAGAAATCAATAAGATCTTTGAAGAGGACAAAGATTTGGAGCAAGAAGATTCTTATTCCCTCATACATGATGTGGATATTACTAATAGAATTGCAGTGGTGAGTAATCTACATTTTGACGTTTGTTTATATTTATCTGGAATTGGATTGTTGTAGTTTACTGAAGCTTTTTTCATATTTATCTGGAATTAGATTCAATAACTGCTTTTTTGTTTTTTGCAGTTACTAGTGTCCTACTTTACCAAGACTGACGCACATGAAGATTACTTCATAATTAGAGTACGTTTTTCAATCTATTATCATAAATATGATTCATTACTGTTTTAGATTACCAGTTGATGAATGATAAGTTAACTTTTTTCCTGGCTCAAATTTTGGGTCTGAGCAACTTTCAAACACTGGAATAAGATGCTCTTCCCTCGGTAATTAAATCTCCTTGGTTGTTCCATTTCTAGCTTTGGTTATGTGCAGGCTTTATGGTTGGTGTTAAGAAGCATTTTATCTAATATTATGGCACCCCCAAATTAATCAGCTTAGGAAGTTCATGATAGTTTTATAAAGCACACAGTGAGCGTGTCCAAGTGAACAAATTTTATTTACCAGGTATGGAATAAAAGTCAGCTTAATGAGAATGTGATACCGAGTGTTCAACATTTTATCGCACATATTTATGTTTGTTTGTCGGTTTATGTACATGTAGACCTCCGTTGTTTCTTAATTATTCATAACTGGGTTTGGGGATACTTAAACATGTGTTGTGATCACGTTGGATGTTCTCTTATTACGTGTGGATTACTTTAGCAATAACATATCTTCTCCTTGAGTCTGAGAAATTTCGCTTTGAACTATATAGTAGGACACCGGATAAGAAACTGCACTGAAGGCTTGGTTTCTTTCGAACATTTGTCACGTCCTTACAATCTTAACGATTTATGTGGCGATAAACATACACTGTACACTAGTATTTATTATTTCTTAGACCTTATTTTTTGTCTCCTCAATTGTGCTCTATGTTGCTGCTTTTCAGGATGCCTTGGTTTTAAAGCTGCGTAAGCTTATTCACACTACTAGTTAGGTTTATGGCAGAGTTACTTCTTCTAGGGCTGCACATGGGTCGATTTGGGTTGGGTTTGGCCTCACCCACCATCCAACCCACTGATGGTAAGTAACAGAAATTGTCACCCGTAACCAACCCAACATTACAATGGGTCGGTTTTCACCCGACCCACATTACGGTGGGTTGGATCGGGTGGGTGGTGGGTTACCCAACATAAAATAATGAACATTACATTAAGAACCCAATCGAAATAATCCAACCCAAAATCAATTTTAGGAAACAAAACCCTAATTAGTAATTACAAATTACAATGATTCCTAGTCTCACCTTATGTTGTTGGTTTACTGGTGACAATGTTGATTGATTGTTGCCAGTGATGTTGTGATTTGATTTACAAAGCGAAGAGAAAGTGAAAAAAATAAAAAAAAACTGAGTCTCTGAGATTTCCATTGAAGGAAACTGATCGAAGACTCTTCAGTGAAGAGAAGTTAACGATGATTAGGTTTAGGCATTATATATCATTACTTCAATAGCTGTGGTTCATCTAAGATAGATAATCTAAGGGTTAGCATTAATTTAGAAATATTTAAGTGGGTGGGTGTGTTGGGTCGGGTGAGGGAAGTTGTCACCCACATTCGACCCACCATACGATGGGTTTTGATGATGTGACCCATAGTCGACCCGCTCCTAGGTAGGTTGGGTTAGGTGCGGGTAATATCAGGCGGGTGTGGGTTGGGTTGGTGGGTTGAGTCGGTTTTGTGCAGCCCTAACTTCTTCCATCTCATAATCATCAAGTAAAGGTATCTCCTCTCCGTAGTGAGGGTTTGTATATTTTACTGTCTGTTTATCTATATATATATATGTATCTGAAATGTTTCTTAGTTTTCTATTCATTTTCTTGGAAAGTGGGTGTGAAAATTTTGTCGACTGTCTTAGAATTATGCAAGAAAATTATTCGTCTACATCATCACAGTAAGTTGTGATTTTGCTTCAGACTTGTAAACGAAAACTTAGTGAAATTTTGATCTGTTTTCATGTTGCATTGCTCAACTTCCATATACAAGTAAAACAATAATACTTCTGTGAAAGAGAAACTGTACCTTGTTGTAGATGGTGGATTTTCGACAAGGGATAAAATCGTAAACTCATAATTATACGAAGCTCTGATCCAGCAATCAGACGTGATTATTGAGACGAGGGTCTCTCATCGAATTCTCAACGGAGAGTACTTTCTCTCAGAGTACATGTAGATATGTAGTCTCACGACTGGACAACGGCATATCTCATGAATATTGGACACTTTCAGTGATTATTTCTATATAGTATCACGAGATGGAAGGCTCCTAGACAGCTTGCTCTGCTAGTATAGAGCGATAACGTCTTCAGGAACAAACAACGAGTTTACCCTGACTATATAAAGGATATGACTTACCGACAAGCTCATATCGGGATGATTAATGCTCCTAGACATCTTGCTCTGCTAGTATAGATCCACAAAGTTAATTATTCCTAATTAAGATGAATTCTGCCATGACATTCACTACTGAATTCCCAGAATAATCTATTACTGCTCCTATTCTAAATTCAAATCCATGACTGGTCCCGTGGAATGGTAATAAAAATTGCTCATATTCCAAGGTCGAATCCACGACTGGTCCCATGGAATGGAAATAAACAATTTTTCTGATTCTATGATCGAATCCACGACTTGATCTCATAGAATAGCAATAACTATATTATCTCATTACTCTGATTTCATGATCGAATCCACAACTGGTCTCATAAATGGTAATAGATAAAACTTAATTACTCCGATTCTATGGTCGAATCTACGATCCCATGGAATGGTAATGCTCACTTTATTATTTTGAATTCGTAGTCGAATCCTCAGCTGATCCTATGAATTAAGAATAAACATCTTATTACTCAGTTTTGTGAATTATTCTCCATTGAATTCCATAATTAGTAATAAATAATCAATAACCGAGGGTCTGAGCTACCTCTAAGTAAGCCCCGATTTATATGGTGAAAGTGTATTCAACGACAATGCACTAACAGTCACCGCACGAACGAGTATTTCAAAATACGACGAAACGATTAACCTATTGCAAAATAGGAAGAAAATAATAAATAATCAAAATATTGACCAAGGCACTAAGGGATTGGACTCATTGACTGGCCGACCGTGCCATGACCAATCCCACACCAGTTTTATATTTTATAATATTTTTATTATTTTCCTTCATCCGATGAAAATCTTTCATTTGAACAAATCTTCTTCCTCTCGAGGAAACTCCTCGATTTCATGGTGTTTTCATAAACCCATGAAAATAATATAAAATTAAGGAAAAATAGTGTGGGGCGTGACCATTGGCCAATCGGCCATGCCTTGGTCCCAGCCGGCCCCACACCGTATGGTTCCTAATTATTTTATTATTATTTCTCTGATTTCATGAAAAAACTCCTTGATTTCATGGTATTTTGCAAAAGTTAAGAAATAAATAATATAAATTATGAAAAACTTGTGAGACCGGGTCCTAGCCGGCCGGCCATGCCCTAGCCGGTCCCACACGCCCTTTTATTTTATTATTATTTATTTTATCTTCCTTGAATTTATCAAATTCCTTGATTTCATGGCATTTCTCTCAAATTAGGAAAATTTCCCTCAAATCATGAAAAATACATTAAAAAAATATATATATATATATATAATTATGAAAACTTATGGGACCGGGCCCTAGCCGGCCGGCCATGCCTCCCACGGCCCCACACGCCCTTGTTTTTATTATTGTAATATTTTTTCTTCCTTGAACTCATGAAAACTCCTTCACTTCAGGGAAACTCCCTAAATTCATCAAAACTCTTTAAATCCATGATATTTTTCATAAAATCATAAAAAATTTATAAAATTAAGGAAAAGGCACCACGGGACCGTGGCCACGACCGGACGACCATGCCTTGGCCTCGGTGGTCCCACGCCTCCTTATTCCTTATTTTATAATTATTTTCCATCATCTCATGGTGTTTTCCTCAGTTTCGTCGAAACCCTAATTTTGGCATATTTTCTCGAATGGATGCTCAATTGCATGCCAGAAAATATCAAAATTCTCAGGACTGAGACGCGGACGCCTTGGGAACATGAGCACGCTATCTTGACCGACCAAGATTGGCTCTTTGGCTTACAGAAGCCGGTCCCATCAATTTCCACAGTTTTGACCTAATTTGCACAATTGCACGTATTAGATCCAAGACTCTTCCAAACACTTTGGATTTTCATGAAGTGATCATCAGGCAGTCACGTGACTACCCAGGGTCGTTTCATGACCCATGGTCGGTCCCTCACTCCGTCATAATTAATTATGTTTTCTCACCTAAGGCTCAGATGAGCATTTTCGAATAAATGATTAAACCAGCATTTAATCATTCTTTCACCAACAAATCGTCAACTCTTCAGGAGTTCTTTGTATTTTCTCACGTGATCATATGGACACTACATGGTTGATCCATGGTCCCATGTAGTCGCTCCCTCCTTCGTCCCATGGTTGAAATTCTGACGAACCATGAATTGATCATCAATTGATCAAATTAGGGTTTCTCAATCCAAGGATCATCATTCCAAATTCCAACCTTAATAATTTTACGACGACCTCATGGTAATTAATTTTATTAATTATGCTCGGTTCAACGACCAGTATTCTAATTAATATTTTTGGCACGCTGCCAATAATCCATCAGATGAGCAACACATGCTCAGACGATCAAATATTCAACAATTCATCACATGAGCAACGCTTGCTCAGATGATAAATATTTGCTCAAACCAAGGAACATTGGTTCAACAATCAATATTCAATGATCCATCGAATGAGCAATACTTGCTCACTTCATCGTAAGAACTATACCTCTGTCTCATGACATGTTCAATTCATGAGTTTCAGAACATCATGTTCAACTCAGCAACTACATGGACTCATCGTCACATCAAACCACGAAGTCATCAATTGACTAACATACCACGAGACGTCAATCGTGTCACTTTGGGGGGATATCACTTAGGGTTTTGGTCTGGCGTTCTACGGCACGTGTGTTCAAACACACGATGGAATGTGAGCAAGTCGTGCAATCAGTTGAAGGAATTCACGAGATAGTGGGTGGAAAATCGACCAAGTCTCCACACGTTGAGCAACTGGTTTCAAACACGATCTCCACTTCCCCACTCCTTGATTCCATCAACTGTCACACTTCATGGGGTCATGGTGTCTAAAATTCCAGCAATATAAATAAGCCTCTGAATCATTATTGAGGGATCGACATCAACAGTATCATCAATCTCACGTCTCATCGACAACACGAGATCATCAATTCATCAATTGAGCAACTACTCTCAATTGATCAATATCAATCATTCAGAGCTTATCATATTCAGAATTCACACACCCATAATATTTGATTACCATTGATTCCACACATTTCTCAGCTTCCCTCCTACAGATCAACCCATCCTCTTTTGTGACCGAATTTACTCTGGAACGGTCATTGTCTTGATTTAGGCCGGAGTACTACATATTGATCTCTCAAATCTAAACCACCCCCTTTGTAGCGGTGCATCTGTGTGAGGTTTAATGTTTTGCTCGGTTCGAGGAGTCTCCTTCGTACGGTCGTTTCCTCAATTCCTTAAAAACCAGCAAATTGTTTTTTCCCCATCTACACTTGTTATCTTGTTTTTTTTAAAACTGAGAAGATATGTTAAAAAGTACTAACCAGCTACATCGAGGAAAATTGTCATAATATTCAAAGTCAGATTCAGTTATTTTTAACTTCAAAGACAATCCCTTGGTTAACCCAATGAACACTAGAATCTAGGATTGGTTTCACCGTTTCAACCATAGATTTCCTACCAACTGGCTATGAGCCTATGAGACTCAAAAGATGATTTTTTTGTACCCCAGTGTATTAGCCCATTTCACAGCTTCTTTCTTTGCAATAAGACGGGCGTCGGGCCAGCTTTCCTCAGTCCCAAGAGACATACAAGCATAAGTCATGATAAAAGGTCTCGTTTACGAGCCATTCATGGAAGTGGTAGTTTCGTGCGGGACGTAACCCTTATGCCACATAATGGATGTAGACTTCCTAAAAAAACGTGTAGAACTAAGAATGGAACTGATTTCAAGAGAAATAAATGATTCCATTATCTGATCAAAAAAAGATTACTATGCTTCGAAAGGAAGCAGCAATACCTACCCGTGTTGGGATCCTAGTCCCACATTGGTTAGATGGGGCTTAATTGGTAGCTTAAATGTCAATGGGTTCCCTCATCTAGTCAACCAGTTTTCGAGTTGAGTTATACCCATGGGCTTATGACGAGTTTAGGGTCGGTACCCTAACATTTGGTATCAGATCAGGTTTGTTCTATTCACAAATTTCACCATTTTTTTAAAGACAGTTTCGGAGTTAACAGAGGAAGTTAAAGGTTTGAAGGATCAGATTAAAGAGTTGGTAGAGGTTTAGCAAAACAACGTGTTGATGACATTCAAAAAGTTGAGATTAATAAAGAAGTTGTTAGGGAAAATCGTAAGGAGGATATCTCTGCTTTAACCACATATTTATCTACAGCTTTGACAACATCGTTGTCCACTGCGTTAGCCGTTGCTATGAAAGCCGCTATTGCTGATGCTTTTAGTACACGCAGACCCGATGATACTGGTAATCACCAACATACTAATGGCCATAATATTGGTAATGGGGGGTAATGGAGGTAATGGTGGTGCTGAAACTATACCCACTATTCGTGCTGGAACAATCAATCTCAAATTCCCAACTTTTGACGGCGTTGATTCTGATGGTTGGATTTTTCAAGCTGACCAGTATTTCAGTTTGCATGGGATAATACAAGCTTTTAAAGTTCCCATAGATGCTTCACATATCAAGGGTGATGCCAACACGTGGTATCGTTGGACTAAACAATCTCTACCTACATCAACTTGGGAAGAATTTTGTGTTTTATTACGCAGTAGATTTGCATATCACAAATTTGTGAACCCTCATGTAGCCTTAACAAATCTAACTCAAACTGGTACGGTTCGAGCATTAATTTCTGAGTTTGAAAAACTGCTTAATTTTTTCCATGATCTTCCTATTCAATATTTGGTGGATCTATTTATTGCTGCTTTACGAGTTGACATTGGTACGGGTGTGAGTTTGTTTGAACCAAAAGCTCTTTCTGAGGCTTTTAAGAAAGCTATTCAACAAGAAGACACTATTCTTGCAGCTTCTTCTTTGTCTAAGCCATCTTTTCGTTCACCTCAGTTCAGATCCTCAAATAATCCAAATTCACAGATTAGGAAACCCACATTGCCTCCTGGAGCTAAGAGGTTAACATGGGAAGAGCAAAAAAAGAAACGTGACAAAGGTATTTGCTTTAATTGTGATGACTGTTATAAACCTGGTCATCTATGTGTCAAGCCAAGATTATTACTCCTAGATGCTTCTCCAGATGGAGATTCTACAACTCAAGTTTTGGAGGAAGAAGCTATATCTATCACTTATGAAGAAACTGATGATCAAAACCAGTTTCTTATAATTCTCTAATGGGTTCCATTGTTCCAAAAACAATGCGCATCCCAGGCCATTCAAAAGCTCAGTGTCTTACCATCTTGATTGATTCAGGGGCTACTCATAATTTTCTCCACCCAAATCTTGTTAAGCAGTGTGGATATTCCATTGAATCCAAGGATTCATCACTCAAGGTGACAATAAGTGATGGTGTTCAATTAAAAACTAAGGGTTGTTGTTTCAATATACCTATTAAACTACAAAATTATACTTTTTCAATTGATTTTCATCTTTTGGACATCAGTGGTTGTGATGCAGTTTTAAGTATTCAGTGGTTGCGTACTTTGAGAACAATAATTTTGGATTTCAACAAACTATCAATGAAGTTCAGGTTTCATAATGATGATATTTTCTTATATGGAGATAAATTTCAGTAATGATTATGGATGCCATTCCCATGCAACGTTTATTGTGCAAAGAGAATTACATAATTTTTCTTCAGTTCTCATCATTAAATACTGGTGTTTCTCATGCACACGTTTTACCACCTGAAATTCAACAATTACTTTCAGATTATACCGATATTTTCAAGCTTCCAACTTTTCTTCCTCCTGAACGTCTGCATGACCATCGTATTCCTTTGTTACCTGGTTCTGCTTCTGTGAATGTTCGACCATATCGATATCCACATTTTCAAAAAGATGAAATCGAAAAGATTATAAAAGAGTTGCAACAATATGGTTTTATTCGACCTATCTCCAGTGCTTATTCATCTCCTATCTTAATGGTAAGAAAAAAGGATGGTTCATGGCGGATGTGTGTATATTATCGTGCTTTAAACAAGTTAACAATCAAAGATCATTTTCCAATTCCTATGGTAGATGAATTATTGGATGAGTTACATGATGCAGAAATATTTTCTAAGTTGGATTTCCGTTATGGTTATCATAAGCTAGTACATAAACCAAATATTCCAAAGACAGTGTTTCGCACTCATGATGGCCACTATGAGGTTCTTGTTATGCCTTTTGGGTTATCCAATGCACCAGCCACTTTTCAAAGCTTCATGAATCATATTTTCAGGCCATATTTACGAAAATTCGTACTTGTTTTCTTTGACGACATTTTAATCAATAGTAAAACTCTTGATGATCATGTCAAGCATTTATCTATAGTATTTGAGATATTACGTCTGCATAAGCTCTTTATCAAGGAATCAAAGTGTGATTTTGCACAAAAATCTATTGTATATCTTGGTCATATTATTTCTTCTGAAGGTGTGTCTGTAGATAATGAAAAGATTCAATGTATTTTTTCTTGGCCAATTCCTACTTCAGTTAAAGAATTATGTGGTTTCTTATGCTTAGCTGGATATTACCAAAAATTTGTCAAGGATTTTGGTAAAATTAGTGCTCCATTAACTCAACTACTGAAGAAGGATGCTTTTTTGTGGAATGACACAGCCACTGCAACTTTTAAATCACTCCAACATGCTCTCACAACTACATCTGTCTTGATTCTTTCAGATTTTTAAAAAGAATTCATGTTGGAATGTGATGCTTCTGGCAATGGAGTAGGTGTTGTACTTATGCAATCCAAGAGACCCATTATGTATTATAGTAAACCCTTATCTGGTAAGAATTTAAATCTCTCTATTTAAGATAAAGAGATGCTTGCAATTGTTTCTGCAGTTCAGAAATGGCGGCGCTATTTACTTGGAAGACATTTCAAGATTTATACAGACCATCGCAGTATCAAATATTTTTTGGAGCAAAAGTTATCTTCCATGGAACAACAGAAATGGCTATCTAAACTACTCTGACAAGATTATGAAATCATTTTTCGTCAAGGAAAGATAAATATTGCAGTTGATGCTTTGTCTAAACATTCCGGAACTAATTTTCTCTTGTCAGCACCAATTTTCTCTGGCATTGATGATATTGTTCGTGAGTGTCATAATGACATAGAGCTAAGTACTCTGATTGAACAGCTATAAGAAAATCCTACTTGCAAGCTGCATTTTTCATATACAAATGGTGTTCTAAGATATAAGGATCGTCTAGTAGTGCCTCAAACTTCTACTTGGTGCCAAAAATTACTTGAAGAATTTCACTCCAATCCTATTGGTGGCCATTCTGGTTATCTTCGCACCTGCAAGCGATTACAACAGAACTTTTATTGGAAAGGTATGAAATCTTTAGTCAATAGTTTTATTTCTCATTGTGATGTTTGTCAACGAAATAAATATGAAGCAGTTAGTCCACCAGGATTATTAATTCCTCTCCCGATTCCAACTGATTTTTGGTTGGATATTTCGATGGACTTTGTTGATGGATTTCCACCTTCAGATCGTATAACTTATGTTCTTGTTGTGGTGGATCGTTTATCTAAATATGCACATTTTCTAGCACTTAAACATCCATATTCAGCAAGTTCTGTTGCAGAGTTATTTGTAAGTGTAATTGTGCGTCTACATGGCATGCCAAGAAGCATTGTGAGTGATAGAGATCCACTATTTATGAGAAATTTCTGGGAAGCATACTTTTCTTTACAAAACACTAAATTGTGTCGTAGCTCTGCTTATCATCCTCAGTATGATGGACAAACATAGGTTACTAATAAAACTTTGGAATGCTACTTACGGTGTTTTGCTGGTAGTAAACCTAGTGAATGGTCTAAGTGGTTACCATGGGCAAAATGGTGGTATAATACAAGTTTTCATTATACCATAAAGATGTCTCCATATCAAGCAGTTTACAGCCGATTACCACCAACAATATTTTCATATCTGTTGGGATCCATATTTGTTCATGTTGTTGATACTACTCTAAAAGATAGAGACCACACATTAAGAATTTTGAAATCTCAGTTAGAAGCTTATCAAACAAGAATGAAGAATTATGCTGATTCCAATCGCACTGAAAGACATTTCAGATTAAATGATTGGGTTTTTCTTCGTCTTCATCCGTACAGACAACACACTGTTGCAACTCAGGCTTATTCAAAGCTTTCCCCTAAGTTCTATGGACCTTTTAGTGTGTTGGAGAAGATTGGAACTGTTTCGTATAGGTTGGAATTACCTAATACAAGTCGCATACATCCAATATTTCATGTTTCACAGCTTAAGTTGAAATTGGGTTCTTCAGTTTTGATTGATCCCAATCTCCCAATAACTGTTGATTATGATAAATGGGAGCCAGAAACTATTTTGGAACGTAAAATGTTCAAGAAAGGTGCTAATGGGGGTACCAAATGGTTGATTGAATGGAAAGATCATCCAGCTGATGAAGCTACTTGGGAAGATGTTTATGAATTGCTGCTTCGATTTACAGATTTTGATGCTCGAGGACAAGCATTTTTTCCAGCAGGGTAGGATGTTGCGATGCCAACTCCTGTGACCACTAGTTTCCTTATTTACTTATGCTTAGTTTTCTAGTTTAGTTAGACTTCTTTTAATAGTTAAACATGTTTAATTAATTACTTGCTAGTGAAGATTGTTGAGTTATAAATACTCTTCCCTGAGTCTGTAATAAGGCGTTCAATTAATACAACTCACGTTCTTTATTTGTTCTTCACAACAGAGGTGGCTAATCCCCATAAAAAAGATTATATCTTAGGGTTCTTAGTTCTTTTTCAGTATTTTGCTTGTTAAAATTCGTGTGAAGATTATCTCCACATCA
This sequence comes from Papaver somniferum, assembly GCF_003573695.1. Classification (NCBI taxonomy): domain Eukaryota; kingdom Viridiplantae; phylum Streptophyta; class Magnoliopsida; order Ranunculales; family Papaveraceae; genus Papaver; species Papaver somniferum. The sequence goes on from NW_020633263.1 coordinate 1,015,370, forward strand.
CTTCTTCGTTATGTGTATAATATTCACGTCTCTTTTGTTTCGAACCCTAACATCTGGTATCATAGCCAACCACCATGACCCATGCCCCCTCTACGGAAGGGGGGACCTATAGGCTAGATTAAAGTGTTGGGACACCTGTGTACGGGCGTAGTTGTCATCCGCATTGAATACTGATAGGGGAGTGAAGCCGTCATAAGAGAAAGGGCTACCTTCGGGTCAGTATCGATAGAGTGGGCCAACGAGGACTTGGGTCTGGAAGCGTGGTGGAATGTTGGGATCCTGTCCCGCATTGGTTAGATGTGGCTTAATTGGTAGCTTAAAATTCAATGGGCCCTCATCTAGTCAACCGGTTTTCGAGTTGAGTTCTACCCATGGGCTTATGACGAGTTTAGAGTCGGTACCCTAACAACCCGGAATCTAGAGCAGACAGTAAAAAGTCTTTGTTATGGCCGTTTTATTTTGTCTCCGTTTCAGTCCCCCCATCAATCAAATTTCTTTTTTCTTTTTCCCGAGGGAAAGTTGGATTTTATTAAAAAGAACGGGCCCCTAGCTCCGCTGGTCATCCCCGTTCCCCAAAGTTTCATGCGCTCCAGGAGGTCTCAGGTTCGATCCCTCAATGACATAATATTGCAGGAATTAACATGGACGGTAGAGTTAGCTTGCCCCCCCTTGTGACACAATCTCAGCCCCACCTCCCACTTCGGCTCCCTTGTCTAGGTTACCCATGAGGCTCGCTGGTAGGTTAGCACGGCAACCTGTTCAATTCATGTAGTAGTGCGTTGTTGGAGCTTAGCTTGTTAGGCTTCCAACTAGTTAATATAATACTCTTTATCCAATAATAGTAGAAAATAAAGTGAAAATTCAAAAGAAGAAAAATAAAAATAAAAATAAATACACAACAAGCAAATAAATCACAATTTTCCTTGAAAGAGAGCTAACAAGGCCTTAACAAAATAAAACACCCACTCATAAATTGCATCAATTACAGCTTCTCAGTTCGCAGTTAGTGAATAAATCTCTGAAAGAGATGCACGTGCACATAAACTAATCATACACTCTGAAAATTAGCTCACTGTGATGGTTTCTCTTTCTCCCTAGCTTTCTTTGTTATTACTCGCTTGTAATTGGTAACTGGAGCGAGTGGTCACACTTTCCTAGCTAGCTGACTCCTTCGTCAACACGTCAAGATTTAAGTTAATCCTCCACGTTCCACTGCTCATACTCGATGACTCTAAAAAAAATGGTCTTATTTATTTCTTGCAAAAGTGCAGTTCAGCAACATAGTGCTTTTAAAAGTTGACCCAAAATAACAATGTTTTTCCAAAAAGTGTTTGGTAAAGGGAAAAATATGGTTTAGTCCAAAATCCCATCCAAATATACTATTTAGTCCTAACTCATTCAACTAGGTACAAATTAGTCATTTTTTATGGAAAGTACACAAATAACCTTCCTAGTTTACAATTTAGTCCAAATATTTGCAGTTTAGTCCAAAGTGACTCATGATGATGTCACCAGTTTTAAATAATATAAAAAAAATCAATTTATCTTTCGAAACATTTGTCCAAAATTCGCAAATTTTATATATTCGGAAAGCTTTTTCCGAAAGCTACAAAAAGAGTAGCCATATGACTATATAATTCTCATTTTTTTTTAAACTTAGTTTACATTGATGTACAAACATGTGCACATCTGCCATAATTATATAAAAGCAATCCACATGCTTGCAAAACTTGCAGCTTCTACCATGGACTCAAAGGTCAGTAAGGCGCCTCTATCGTCAGAAACGTAACAAGCAAGTTTTTCAACTGGGTAATCAGTAGCAAGGATGGAAAGAATAGTATTTGCAGTGACAAGAGGAGGCTCCTTCTCTGGATCCGCAATAGAAACAAAAACATCAATCCTCAGCAAGTCATATTTTCCTGTGGGATTGCCAGTTGTGGGTGTTTCAAACTTTTCTTTCAGAACAGCAAGATCCGTGGAACGGTTGATGGGGTAGAGCTTAGGAAGCTGGTCAAGTAGCCAAAAAAGTGCAAACCTCATAACAAATCTTGAATTGTGATCCGACGATAGCGTTTCACCTGTTGATATAAATTCCAGTCTACCATTATCAAATTTGCATGCCGAATTGAAATTTGGAAATAAGTATGCGAGTAATAATTACCATTAGAAGGATTAAACATTAACCAAATCTTATTCCTGAATTACCGATCAACACCTAGAAATCGCACCCAATAAACAGGTGTATAATTATGTACACATTAATCTTCAACATGTGTACAACTATGAATACATCGCACCACACATTGAGAGCTTCTAGTTTAATTAAAATAGGAACATGATAATACTAAAGGTGCAGAAATTTGAATTGCTTTTACATAATTATGTACTTATCAACGAACAAATAGAATAACCAGAATGCAAAAAGAAACAAATAGAAGGGTGGAAATTCTTAAGTAATACCTTTTAAATGTTTCGTTTTGTGTCTCGGCTTCGAATTGTGGAACCCAAAAAAGAATTCCCACCATCCAGATGAGTAGTCATGACCTTTGTTCTCAGCCATTTTTGGAAGAAAAAAAAAAGAGAATGAATAAATGAATGCACCCTTACTTATCCCAATAAATTAATGCAAACATACAATAACATGAGGTAGGATATCTTCAAGAAATCATAAATATCGTTACGATACCCATACAACTATGTGCAAATCAAAAATCAATATGTGTACAATTATGACACATTAAGAGTCGACAGGTGTACAATTATGTACACATTATGCCTCCCTGCTAGGCTATTTAGTATAACGGATGCAACTGTATAAACAAATGATGAAGAGCTGTTTTGGTAGCCTCCAAGTGACGGTATAACAAAAAAAATGATAACCAACTACTCAATGCTAACTTTGCATATCCTAGTTATCATCAACACAAAGAGAATCTACACACCATATATTTGTGCATGTAATAATTTGACCTTCATTATGTTCCCCTAGTGCATTATCGCGTGCTCAATTCTTATTGCAATGATACAATTAGTCATTTCCAAGTACCATAATGCACTCAGAAGATTTAACATTGACACAAAGGGATGTTATAAACAGAGAAAGGTGCGGTAGATTTGCCGGCGAAATATGTTACAATGTGGACTCCTGAAGGTTTAAATTTGATTCACTAACCAATGACTATACAAGAGGTATGCAAAAAAGATCAGAAAACAGTATATATTGTGTACAAAATGGCCAAACCTGTATTAAGCTACCGTGAACAAGATTAACTATTCAAAAGAAAAAATGAACCTCTTTCAATATTAAACTGAATAAATAAACTGAGAATAATACTTATAGTTCACAACTTGCCACATATTCCACACCAAATGTCTAATTATCTTACGCTATAAACAAGGATGATAGACATTATTGAATTCAAGTTTTCCAAAATGACAAATGCGGGTTTTCAAAGGGTGACGCATTTGCCCGTGTTTTCAAAGTGACATTAATTTACTACACACTATAAGATTTTCAAAAAAAAATACATCTAACATTCTCATCTTTAAGACAAGTTTCTTTTCCTCCTCTAAGAACCAAAAACACATGTAATAATCATCAAATTAGTGAATCATACAATCTAATAATATCAATTTTTTACTGAAATAAAGAACGGGCAAGAATCCAAGAGTCTTTAAAAGAGGGAAAAGTGGGTCAGTAATAATATCAAACAGATTCATGCACCTATCTAACACATTCCTCAGTGCCTTAAAATTTCCTCATGCGAACTCAAATATTCTCTAGCAAAGTTTACTCTTCTCATCTAAGAACCAAAATTCATTTAATAATCATTAAATCTATATATACACACACACGCATGGCTCACATGACAAGCAAACGTCAGATTTAGAAATGAAATTCCACTTACAAATTCAAGTCGAAATGAGTAACTGGCTAGTTGTGCGTCTTGTATTTGTCAAGCAGGGGAGGAGGAGTTGTGTTTACACCCAGCACCGATATACTTTCTTGAAGTTAGCAACCTTTTTAATCTGTTATTGATGTATGAGTAATTGGCTAGTTGTGTGTCTTGCATTTGTCAAGCAGGGGAGGAGGAGGAGCTGCGTTTACACCCAGCTTGCTTGAAATTAGCAACCTTTTTAATCTGTTATTGATGTAGTTCAGTAATACCGTTAGTAGGGAAATAGAAAACCTTACAAAATTGTGGGATCCCACCAAGTTTCGCATCAGAGGCGCTACTCTTCTCTGCTATCTTCTTTGGATTAATGTGTCACATCAAGTTCATCCTTCTTGAATGGATTCTTAGGATATCAGCGCATTAATGATAAACACAATAAACTGATTATTAAGATCTAAGTGTGAGGAAATCTATACAAACATAGTAGTGGAAATACATGGATGGCATGTTACGTTCGAAGCGATAAACACAATAAACTGATTATTAAGATCTAAGTGTGAGGAAAGCTATACAAACATAGTAGTGGAAATACATGGATGGCATGTTACGTTCGATGCGATAAAAAAAAAGTGCACTTTTATGTGCACCCATCTAACAGGTGTATTTTCTTGTACACACATCAACAACTTCTAGTTTGTATAACTTTCTCAAACTGACAAAAAAGAAAACTTTTAGCGAAGAGTTTCCGTTAAATTGTGCTCTCAAACCCATGAACCATCTTCAATCATTTAGAATTTTTCATGATGGTTCTAATGTTAACTTGTGCTCTCAAAATTGGATTGCTAACTTTTGAGCTCTTCTATGATAACTTAGCTTTTGAATAGTTTGCACCTTTGGCTAGGGAAGTTTGGTTTTCTCTTAGTATCCTGTAACTTTTCTACTAGAAATAATAATTTTATGAGGCCTTAAATCAAATTTGGTTAAATGGAAACTCTGTTCATGTTTTGAGGGTTTTTGGAGTGAATCTTGCAGCTTTAAATGCTACAGTGTGTTGGTAAATTCAGAAAGCTCGCTGCACCAACAGTTTCAGAACTCAAAAGTTAAACCTTCCCAATGAATTTAAAGGAGATGATTTATCATCTCTACGGGGGTATGGGGTAAAACGATGTTTGCGACCAGATTACTACAACTCCTACATCCTAAGTTTCTCACTACAGTTTGACTCCTGCTCATATGACCGTGGCAATCAACTCCTACTCTACTCGAACTACTGCACTCTAGATATCACTCTTGCATTTGTCTAAGTAGACAGCAATAGCATATTGAAATTGTTCTTATTTCGGGCTGAGGATCAATGCAAGGAAAACATGGCTTCAAAATCCCTAGAGAAATCACTACTGTAACTCCTTTACTGCAAATGAGAAAAAAAAAACTACACTTGCTACATTCTCTAAACATTCTCAAAGCATAATTGGATACGCAATTTCATAACTGATAATCAAAAAATAAAATAAAATCACCAAAATTAATCACTCATGAAAGTATTTGCAAAAATTGGAAAGAAAAATTCTGCAAGAAAATCAATAAATGGGGAATTGTATTATTAACTCTGATATCAGCATTATTAATAAGAGCATGGATAGTAACCAAATGAATCCCAAGCCTTTTGAACAGAAGAATCATTAACATCACCACTAGCAGACAAATCAAGCTCCACAGCAACATCAGCTATTAATCCTTCTTTATTTAATTGATTAATCTCTTCACAAAGAGACTTTAATCAATCGATTCTTCTAGCAGCTGCAACAATTTTACAACTGGCTTTTGCTAGATCTAGAAAAAACTAATGACCTATACCAGATGATGCACCAGTTACCATCACTACTTTTCCTTTTAAATCTCTCCAAGGTTTCTCCTAAATTATTCTCCTTCTTCTCTTCATCACTCCCCATGAAATCGAATCCGAGATGAAATTTTTTCAGAATCTTATGCTGTCGTCTTTAACCGGAGTAGATGGAGAGCTCTTTCGAGTTTCGACAAATGAAAACGAAACCGACTATGAAGAAGGATGTTGATGGGTATTTTTGTCATAAAAGAAATGCATTTTGGACTAAATCGTTCCCTAAAGGTCCAGCTCGTTTTGAATTTTGTAAATTTGGACCTCCTAGTACTAGGCTTAAGAGGAGAGGACTAGAGTGTCCAAAGCCCAACAACTTTGGGATTAATCGTTAATTTCTACTTTGGTAAAATTTGTTAGACAGTGCTTTTTTTAGCAATCCCAAACAGGGCCATCTTGGACTGAATCATATTTTTCCCATAACAGGAGCCTTTTAAGTGCTAACAACTCTAGTTGGCCTATACATAGGCCCTATCTATAGCCAATGCAAATCCACCGCCGCTCGCTTGCTCATCGTCTATAAGACCACAAACAAAACTTTTAGGTATCCAAGTGAGCAGCAAGCGCTATGGCTTCTTCTTCTTCTTGCGTTCATCTGCTCCGTCTTGCTCCAATACATTCTTATCAACAGCAATCCATTAGAAAACTCAAACCCCTTTTGTCTTCACCCCATGCCAATCTCACATCATCTCTGATCAGCGCTTCCCGCGCTTCCCCAATTCCTCTTCGAATAACCGGCCAGAAACACAAACTCCAATTTCTTTCACCAAAAACCCTACAATACACTAACTTGTTCGTGTCAAAGAATACAATCCGTAAGGCAACCTTTTTATGTGAATATACCACTGCTTCGGAAAATACTCCAAAATTTTCAGCTACAGAGATATGTATTCTAGTATTTGTATACATCATCCCATTCTTAAACAAATATCTATCCACTATGTTCCCACTTATAAAATATGCAGTGAGTCCTGTCATACCATTGTTAAGGTTCTATCAATCAATACACACTGTTGTTTTGATTCTGCTTCTTTCTTTCTTTATTTGGTTCGTGAGATTCGGGAGTTCTGCGAAGAGTTTTAACTACTCTTCACAAGCAAAGGTTATGGATTCCGTGCTTGTTATTGCTTCTTTAGTTCGCCCGTTTCTGTTGGCACCAGATCCTTCGGCATTTGGGTTTAAGGTTCAACTCTTGAGTGTGAGTATTATGATGCTACGCTAAGTTTGCTTTCTTTATGCGTTTGGTAATTGTGTTCTTGCTAGTGATTGATGTGTGCTGACAACTCTATTTGCAAGTTATATATAATGGGTCCCCTTTATTTAGGTCATGCATGAGCAATATGAATCTTATTATCGTGTTTATATATTTTCATGATCTGGGAGTGTTGTATCTTCAAGTTTAAGTTTGTTACAACAACCACGAAGTAATGCTCCTCTGATGCAGAAACATTGTAAACATACAGTGTGTTTGTCTAGACTACTTTGCTAGAGAAAAGTGCAAAAGTGACCGTCTCCACCACATCCTCTAAATTTATCATGAACTACCATCAAGCAAATGTTTTCTGCTCAGCACAGTTTCTATGTAATAGCTTCTACTAACTCTTACATTTTTGATTTGCAGGTTCTTGAATTAATTTGTATCCAGACATGCGTACATTCATGTTTAAAATACTTGAGGGCTGTCCAGCGGGCTGTGCGTTCATCTTTAAAATACTTGGGGGGTGTAGTCCAGTGGGTTATAGGTTCGGATTCATCGTGTCCCTCCACACTTGCCCAAATCATGGAGGTGGTTCTTAAGACCAAGGGAGATGAAGGTCGACGTGAGGGGAAATCGTTGGTGCTGAAACTTTTAAGAGCAAACAACAGTCTTCTTAGTGATGTGGATTTCGCTAAAACATGCAACAAAAATATATTATCCTCATGTGAAAGCTGTTTAAATTCATTGCCGGTTCTATTTAAGAAGGTCGAAAATCACAGCAAGGAGTGGTACGACCCCTCAGTGGACGAACAAATATCTCTTGAAACCAACAACCTTTTATGGTTGCTTGACATTCTGGCAGATAGACAAGCAGCTGAGGAGTTTGCATTGATGTGGGCCAACCAACAAGAGCTCGCAAACCTGCACGCAGAAACTAGGACGCGCTCTCGCCATTTTGTTAGCTGCATAACAACACGATTGCTTGTCGGTATAGGAAATGGGGAAATCCTTCCGGGAAAGCGTACCTGTCGGCTACTATTGCAGACATGGTTTCAGCCACTAGTCGATGACTACTCTCGCTTACTAAAACTTGAATCATTTGATCCCGAAGTGGTGGAAGGAAATATTGAGAGGGCAATATTAGAACTTGCGCCAAAAAATCAACGGAGTTTGTTGCTGGCGTGGTATGAGTGTTTCTTGAAGGACGGTGAGAACTGTCCAGATCTTCGAAAAGCCTTTCAAGACTGGTGCAGAAGAACCTTTAGCAAGACACCTCCACATCTCATTCTCCCTCCTTAGATCATTTTTTGAATGACATATATAGTACCAAAGTACAATATGACTATATATAGTGTTTATTTGCTTGATTATTGATTTGCCTTCCTCCAGTAGAAGTGGAAAACCAAAAAGTTGGAATGTGTTTTTCTTATATTTTTTATTTTTTGAAGCATGAAATGAGGGGCTATTATTGGAGGGTTTGTGATACCCCAAAGTTTATCAATTACAACATATTGGAGCGGAGAGTGACAAACATTCTTCAGATTAGAGTTGCATCCGTGGCGGTTGTTGAAGTCGAAGTCGAAGGTCGAAAAGCCTCCCTCCGATCAATACTTTCCACAAAAAAAATTGTATTTTGATGGATCCATCGGTATCCATAAGAACTTGATTGAGTGTATGAAGTTGGTATATTCAAGTACTTGGGTCAATATTTTGTGGAGTACTGCCCCAACAATATCTGTGGTGTGTATGCTTCGAACATCTCCAACAATGGGTATAAATAATCCTATGCGGAAGTCTATACCTATAGTAAAAATAGGATTCCATAGTTAAGAAACTATCTCTAAAACAAAATAAAATAATTGAAAAAATCATCAGGGATTAGCCCAAGTGGTCAGAAGCCTGACTCTCAAGTAGGCAGCGGTTCGAGTCTCCGTTCAATCGTAAATTATACTAACTTTAATATGGGTTTAAGAAGGGCCGAGTTTACTCAGTGGGGAGTAAGCCGGTGGCTACGCTGCCATGGGTTAGGATGGGCACATGCAAAAAAAAAGAAAAAAAATTTGAAAATATGACGTGGAGGTACATGCGAGGTGTAAATAAGACTTTTTTTAACACCTTCATATTTATTTTCCCAGCCCTCCTAGTTTGTAGGATCCAATTATTGAAGATGGATTTATATTAATTGGGACTCTATTTATATTAATTGGGAGTTTAAAATCTAACGTGTCGCGGAAAACAAAAAATTCGTCCTCTATTAGAGATGTCTTTACTGACCCACTTCCGATTTTCATGTCTTTTCTTTTCTTTTTGGTAATCGAAACTCATTACATATCAAATTAGTCGGGATTTACAGGTGTGCAAAACCCTCCCCGTCACATCCTGCGACAATACATCAACCAAAAAACTAGGAGGACTGTGCCACCATACACCCTATAATTTATCGTTTGCAACTTTTTAAGCTAGCACATTAGCTACACAATTACCCTCCCTAAACTGATGGACAAGGACTAAGGAAGTAAAAACATGCGACAAAACATCGATATCCCTTGGAAGGTTGACAAAAAACCAAGGCCGTGACACCCTTTTTTTACATAAGGTCATAAGCTAACAGTATAAAGAGAGTCATTTTCCACAATCAGAATTCTTCCGGTCAACCTCCCAAAAAAAAGAATATTTGCCATCGATGTGGCTTAACTAAAAAAATAGCATATGTGTCATGCACCAAAGTAATCTTTTAATCTATATCAGGAATCCCTGAAGTAACCTTCCGAATACATTGGGAAGACTTTGATAGAAGCTAGTACTCCTATATACTACTAATATGTATCTGATTATCTCGCCAACCTTAAGGTGGGGATCCTACTTATAGTTGTATATTGGTGAGTTGTATGTTGAAGGTTAAGCTCAAACATGGTGATTGAAGAGTTTGCGGCAGAAACTTGGAGATCTTACAAAGTGTGGCAGACTTTGTGTTAGTTATTGCTTGTGGCAGAAGCGTAACAAGAGAAAGATTGTGAGAGAATCTTGAAGAACAAATAAGTGTGAAGGTTTCGCAACAATAGCGTGACTGGAACAAGAGAAGAAGAAACAATATTAAGGTTGTGAAGAAAAAGAAGTTAATCACCAGGTGGTGATGAGAGGGAGTTGAGTTTGAGACGTCACAAGGTTGTGAGCGTGAAACAAGATTGCAGACGAGTAAAGTCTACAAGTTGAGTGAAGCAATCCCAGTGTGGATTTGTCTAGAGTTTTGTGAAGCAATCACAGTGGGGATTTGGCTTAGAGAAGTGAAGAAATTCCAATGTGGAATTTGAGAAGTGAAGACAACAATAGTGGGTTAAACTCCCATGAGTTGTAAACTGAAATCATACCTGTTAATATCGACAAATGAGGTGAGCTGGATCATTACAGTAGTAATAAAGAATAAACAAGAGATGATTTTAAGCTACAATGCTCAGTGAAGAAAGTTGAAGATAAGCTATAATGTTCGGTGTTGAGTTAAAGAATTTGGTTTTGTGTTTGGTTAGCAAGTTGTATAGAGCACAATGAGGCGTTTCTAGCTTGTTAAGGTTTGTATTCCGCTGCGATAAAGAAGAAGAACGTGAAAGAGGTTTGTGACCTAAACAAATGTACTGCACGGGAGTACTTTAGATTCGAGAGATCAATCTATACAAATCCTGCCTAAACCAAGAAATGGTCGTTCCGGATTTTCTTCGGTCACAAAGAGGAGGAGAAGGGCTGGTTTAGGGAGGGAAGCGAAGAGGGTGTTGAGACCGGAACAGTTCTGGAAGAGTTGTACTTGGCTTGTATCAGAAGGTGAAAGCTTTGAGAAAGATAGCAGAGTTTCCTTTCTGAGTGTTGTATTTCTCCCTGACCGAAAACTTGTGTTTCGGTGGAAATAAGTGAAACCTATTTATACAAATCCAAGTGAAACGTACTCTGGCCTCGTAAGAAAAGAAACGGATGAGTTAAATGGGAAGAGGTGGTACCGCCTGGTATTGATGGAATTGATGTTCCATAATCAAAGAGAGTTTCACCATTACTTCCTGCATTTACTAACCGTTTCATTCTTTATGCACCGTCTTGAAACTGGCATTTGTGTATGTCGCACGTTGTAAACTGCCAAACAAAAACCCTAAAGAGCATCCCCCAGTTTGTGATATGTATTGATGTCTCGAGTGTTTTCGTGGAAAACATGTAGCATGTCGCTGGTGTTTGATAAGCTGAGCTTGAGAGACATGTCGTCTCAGTGGCGACCTTCGACGGTCGAGATTTTGTATCCTAAGAGGAATCGTGGCCTTTGATGTAGGCGCGGCATGCCAAAGTGCAAGGGTTGCATGGCATGTGTGGCATGCCTTGGCCTTGGTTTGCACGGCTTGGCATTCCAGGTTGCAAGCGTTGATTGGCATGTGCCAATGGCGCGCGTGGCGGATTTGACCTTGGTTTGCACGGATTGGCATGCCAGGTTGTTTGGCATGTGCCAATGTCGCGTATGGCGTCTTTGGCCTTGGTTTGCACGGCTTGGCATGCCAGGTTGCAAGTGTTGCTTGGCATGTGCCAATGGCACGTGTGGGGCTTTGGCCTTGGGTTCCACGACTTTGGCATGCCAGGTTGCAAGCGTTGCTTGGCATGTGCCAATGGCGCGTGTGGCGGCTTTGTCCTTGGTTTGCACGGCTTGGCATGCCAGGTTGCAAACGTTGCTTGGCATGTGCCAATGGCGCGTGTGGCAAGCCGTCCAAGGCTTGGCGCAAGGGGAGCGCTTTGTATGTGCGCTTGGCACATGTGGCGGGGCCGACCAAGGCTTGGCGCATGGGAAGCGCTGGTATGTGCGCTTGGCACGTGTGGCGGAGCCAGCCAAGGCTTGGCGCTGGGCTTTCCGCGTTTTGGCGCAAGCGGAGCGCCGTATGTGTGCTTGGCACATGTGGCATGTTGGCATGCTGCTGGCGCGGTGGTGCGGCTGGCATGTTTGGCATGTTGCTGGCACGGTAGTGCGGCTGGCATGAGTGGCATGCTGCTAGCACGGTAGTACGGCTGGCATGATTGGCATGTTGTTGGCACGGTGGTGCGGAATTTAGGGTTTGGTGTATCGAAACCCTAATTTAGCGTTAAAAAAGGTACCCCGGTAATTCTTGCGTGAGTGCGTTAAATTATTTACTAAATGTGCTAGCGGCGTTAGTGACGGCATGTTAGGTGCGGGGTTTTACGGTTTTACCCCTTGTCCTAAAACCACCATCAACATGTTAGGTGCGGCGTTAGTGACAGTAAGTCATGAAAGAGAGCCGAAGAGATTTGTCTGACCTTTTTCGAGACATAAGCAGAATCCGTAATCCTTGCATCTGGTAGGTTTGCACAAATCCCAGTATAACTAGGTGTATTCGGGGCTAGGTTTTGGAACGCGAGGCGGAGCTGCTAGCATAGACTTGGTGTGAAAGGGACTTGTCCGCATCAACGTGCTTGGAATGGGCGTGGGCCGCTTGACAGAACATAGTTTTGGCAAGGGGAAGCGCGGATTGGCAAGGCTGATGCGGTTGGCTTGGCATGCAGGGCCAAGGCATGGCATTGTCGGCTCGGAGAGGTGAAGTATGGCGGACGGTTTGGCGTGTATGGCCGAGGAAAGGCGCGGACGGTTTTGGCATGGTCTTTTGTGGGACCGGTTTCTTCTTTTCCTTTCTTGGCTCAAATAGGAAATTCTTTCCTTGTTCGAACTCCCAAGTATCACATATATAAACAGGGGTCGGCGTCTCCTTTTTTCTTTCACGCCTCTTTATTCCCGTCGTGTGGTAGTAGTGAAGCGAAACGGACAAGCGGATTCTGGTACGTCTTCCAACACTTCTTTTTCCCTTGTTTTTTTTTTTTTTTGCGTAGGTGTAAGCCCTAGGTGTAGGCGTACCTTTTGATGAACTTGTAGAAATATTGTTATTCTGAGTTGGTATGAATCCCAGCCGTACATATGCTTCGTACAAATTTGTAGTAGAGTTTAAGCGTGGGTGCTATAGTGATGTCGGCCGCCTCAATCATTGTGCGGAGTAGACGCGCGTGAGCATTGTTATTCTCCTCCCGTGAAAACTAACATTTAGGGTTTCCCTTTTTCTGGTACGGCCATGTAATGGTTCCTTTTAGTGGGGCGTGCTCATTCGGCTAGGTGCAAACTCTCCGCTGTGTGAAGTAGTGGTGCAGAGTCTGTCAACCCTCATTCGTTTTATATGCGTAAAATGGCCTTGAAAATTGCGTCTGAGACATCTCTCTTGCGTCTGATGAAATAATTTCCATGCCCTTTCCGTAACAATCCCCCTCTTTTTTGTTTTATTGCAGTTATCTCGGAGGTGAAAACAGCGTAAGAGAATTTTGTTAGGATGACAACAATTTCTGACGTGCCGAAGGATGTGGGTAACTCCAAGCCAAACATAGATGATGAGTTCTTCACAACATCTGCTACAATCAGAAGAAACCATCCCAAGTATGGGCGGCTTCCGCAGTTCTTCAGATTAGGAAATATATTCCAGGCTTGGTTGCTTTCATTTCCAGATGGTGCCCAGACACTCATACGGCTATATGCAGATGGGTTGAAATGACTATTTCCTTGGAGAGTGTGGCCGTCTTGCTGAACCTTCCCGTATTAGGTAATCTCGATATCAAGTTGTCTGCAGATGAAGAAGAAATACACGTCGTTTTGGTTGCGAAATCAAAGGGATTCATTCGGAAAGAAAACAAGACGGGAGGTTTCTATGGCTGGTGGGTGTCCCAGTGGTTTCCGGATGAGTTGGAGCCGAATCAGAAGAATAGTCTTCTCCATGTTGCAGCATTTTTGGTTCTTTGGTTATCCAGAGATATTTTCGATGACGGCTCGGGCAAGAAGGAGATAAGACAGGAAATTATCAAATTTACCATGAAGCTGGCGAAAGGTGTCGTCCTCCCTATCGGTTGCCTGTTTCTTGGTTCTCTGTACACGCACCTGGATCAGCTGGTTTCGAATATGCGCGTTTCAAATGGTTACATGAAAGTGGATTCGTATATTCATGTCGCCTTTCTTCAAGCTTGGTTGTGGGAGCATTTCGTGAGATATGATCCAAAACCGTTGGCAGTACTCCCTGAGCTTTGGGGTGGTTCCAGGACACTGCGTTGGTCGAATAGGCGTCCAAGGGTTGGTTCGAACCTGGTTAGCTTCCTCGATAATTCGCATGCGGTTAATTTTCGTCCATGGGCTCCGTTGCATGAGTCTATAGCGCAGATCAGTATTTTTGCTCCCGCTCCAGGCATGTCTTTATCTTCTGATAAAGCGAATGTGAGTGTTGGAGAGATGACATTTATGCGAAGCTGTGCCCCTGGACACATGCCATCTTTCTTTCAAGGATCTTGGAAAACGGTCTCTTACAACATTGATAGGGCGGCTCGGCATATGGGTTTAAATCAAGGGGTCCCACGCGTTCGTCGGCCGGTTGTTCCAGAGGCTTCGTGGCTAACTGTTCTCGATGTTGCGGTTCTAGAGCCGGAAAAAAGTCTTCCTTTCCTTCTTGCGGAACGAAATCCATCGACTACCTCTAAGTATAACATGTTCTGGCAAGATGAGTTTCTT
>NW_020633264.1:0-545 GCF_003573695.1 Papaver somniferum
AAAAAAAAAAAAAAAAAAAAAAAAAAAAAAAAAAAAAAAACGATGTATATATTCAGAAAAAAAATATATCAGAAAAATACAAAAAAATCAAGTATTTATCAATTCCATCATCTCTTGTTCCAAAAATAAAAAGAGAATAGTCAATGTAAATAAGAGTCATGTAAAGAGTTCTTTTGTTGTTTCTTTTGTAATAAGCAAGGAAGGGTGTATGCCATTGATGTACAACGCGAGCAATTGTGAAATACCTCCAACTCATTCACAATTCTCGTAAAGTCCGGACAGCTAGCTAGATTTCGACCTCAGTTCTTAGCCTGAGAAACTATCTCTTGGTGATTAGTAGTCATAACTTCAGATCTTTCTTTACACATGTGTAGATACACTTTACACTCTTATCACATGTCCTTATTTGTTATCAGTGCTAGGATTGTGCCTTCGATAGCTAGATTGACATCTCCATTTTGCTGTGAGCTTAACTGTTTTGCACATGTCACGTTTGATGGAATATGAGCTCATATTTTGTCCTTAGGTTTTGTAGGCACACCTCT
>NW_020633265.1:0-326 GCF_003573695.1 Papaver somniferum
AAATTCCATCTATCTTGAATCAAATAGAAAAACAAAGCCAACACAAAAAGCAAGAGTTCATAAAAATGTTGAATTTAATATACGTTAAATCAAAAAAGTCTACACATTTCGTTATAAGTCAGAAATTGATTTCTGAAACTAAATTGTAAACTAGATAAACTCATCTATAACAGAAAAAGTTTGAAAAATGTATTGTAATTACAATTAATATGTTCCAAGGCAATATGTGTAGTAAAAATTGCATTTCTATGTACGTTGATTGAAGAAAATATGAAGGAAGTCAAATTTCACAATAGAAGAAGGATGAAAGACCATGCAGAACTAAT
>NW_020633266.1:0-621 GCF_003573695.1 Papaver somniferum
GCTATCTCTATTAACGTAGCACCAGTCTTCGATGGCTCTAATTACTTATGGTGGAAAATTTCTATGCGAGCTTTTCTTCAAGCGCGTGATTTTCAATAATGGGTATATGTTGTTAATGGCTATGATGCTCCCATTGTGGCCTGGAGATGTAAACGTTCCCAAGAATATTGATGAATATAATCCTACTGAGATACTTGCTGTAAAGAAAAATTCGGACGGTTTGAATGCCGTCATACATGCCATTACCCCAAATCTTCAGCACCATGTGTCAAATTGCACTAGGTCTAGAGATGCTTGGGATATTTTAGAAACCGTATTTGAAGGTTACTCTAGTAAAAAGGAAGCTAGCCTTCAAAACCTTAATTCTGATTGGGAGAACCTTTGTATGGAAGATTAAGATACATTTGATGAGTTTAATCACAAAGTGTCTGAAATTGTTAATGCATCTTTTGCATTGGGTAAGACTATTCCTGAAAAGGACATTGTGATGAAAATTCTCAGATCGCTGCCATCTAGATACGAGTCTAAGAAGCTGATAGACACATTCTTGTGTCCGGTTTGTCTCGATTCTATATGTTGTTAGGGCTCATTTTTGTACTTATTATGGTGTTTTATTTATTT
>NW_020633266.1:632-1000 GCF_003573695.1 Papaver somniferum
GATTTGTCTCGATTCTATATATTGTTAGGGCTCATTTTTGTACTTATTATGGTGTTTTATTTATTTGTAGGTATTTTTGGCCAATAAACATTTTTGGAAAAAATTGGCTCGAAAAGTTGTCGGAAAGCACCCGGAGGACATTTGCTATTCGGACTCTCACTTTGGATAAGGGGTAACCTAATTACTAAGGGGCATCCCATTTCTAGGCATTTACTAATCGCACCCCTACTCTGGATAAGGGGCAACCATCTTCAACATTCAAAAATCAGGTTTTTGGCTGGAAAAAAGTGCAGTTAAAGAGCAGTTTTGGCAATCGTGATTTGAAGGAGTTTGAGGTCGATTAAACCTCTGATTTTCATAGGATAGAC
>NW_020633267.1:0-404 GCF_003573695.1 Papaver somniferum
TTCAAGACCTCAAAAGTCTGTGTTTGTAGCGATTTGACTCTATGGACAGAGGTGTTATCTCTATTAACGTACCACCAGTCTTCGATGACTCTAATTACTTATGGTGGAAAATTGATATGCGTGCATTTCTTCAAGCGCGTGATTTTCAATCATGGGTATATGTTGTTAACGGTTATGATGCTCCCGTTGTTGCAGTAGGTTAATGTTCCAAAAAATATTGGCGAATATGATGCTGCTGAGATACTTGCTGCAAAGAAAAACTCCGATGGTTTGAATGCCATCATACATGCCATTACCCCAAATCTTAAGCACCATGTGTCAAACTGCACTAGGTTTAAAGATGCTTAGGATATCTTAGAAACTGTATTCGAAGGTAATACCAGTAAAAAGGAAGCTACGCTTCA
>NW_020633267.1:415-1000 GCF_003573695.1 Papaver somniferum
ATGCGTGGGATATCTTAGAAACCGTATTCGAAGGTAATACCAGTGAAAAGGAAGCTAGGCTTCAAAACCTTAATTCCGATTGGGAAAACCTTCGTATGGCAGATGAAGATTCATTTGATGAGTTTAATCACAAAGTGTCTGAAATTGTTAATGCATCTTTTGCACTGGGTAAGACTATTCCTGAAAAGGACATTGTGATGAAAATTCTCAGATCTCTGCCATCTAGATACGACTCTAAAAAGCATGCCATCGTTGAGGGAAATAACCTGGATAAACTCTCCAGAAATACGCTGGTTGGGAAGCTTAAGATCTTTGATCACGAGCATTCATCCAAATCTAAGGATGTTGCGTTCAAAGCACTAAAAGACACAAAATTACTTGATAAAAGTAAAAATGTGTATATCTCTAGAGAAGATCATTCTGAGACAGATTCATCAGATGAAGATCTAGACAAATCGGTCTCAATGATCACAAGACAGTTTAGAGATCTTCTGTTGAAGAGAAGTAAACGGTTCTCCAGAGATAAGGCAAAAGCATCAGTCAAACCTCGTAATCGTATTCCTCCTAAAAACAGGGACACATATG
>NW_020633268.1:0-447 GCF_003573695.1 Papaver somniferum
CGTTTATGCCCTTCCTCCGCCATCATGTCGTCGTCGGTAAATGTGATATTGTTGATGGACATCTCTGGCGTTCTTGATGTTTCCAATCGTGAAGGATCAAGGACGCGTTTAGCGCTATTCGATTGATGGCGTTGAACATCTCCATCCGTTGATCTTTTGAAAGATGTAAGAGTTCACATAAATTTTCCACCAGTGAGGCCGCTTCCTGACCTACTGGTTTCTGATTATTAGTGAAGCTGTTGACTTGGGAATGATCGTTTGGTATGTTAGTCCCAGTCTTGGAGCTTCTGGGGTAAGTGAATCGTTCAACTCTGTCGATAAGTTGATGAGGAAGTCCAGTATGATGTTAATCGCATATTTCATCAGACCCATGTTCTTGGTGTGGATCTCCTGAATCCTCGCCAAGTCAGTCAGCCTTGGTATTCCTTCGTCGATTGCGTTATTGGG
>NW_020633268.1:522-1000 GCF_003573695.1 Papaver somniferum
GGGGGGGGGGGGGGGGGGGGGGGGGGGGAACATTGCCGTTCGCCTGAGTGAAACTTGAGGACACAGATTCAGCCCTAAAACCGACCATCTTCCTGAGTTAGAGAAACGTATTCTGGAATTGGTATTGGAACCGAGAGATTGATCTCCCACTGTGGTCGCCAATTGTTTGAGGGTGAAAACAATTTCTGCTGATTTTGGTAATTTTGGGTTTGTGGGTGAGAAACGAGTTTAAACCCTAAACAATGTACTGCAAGGGAGTACTTTATATTCGAGAGATAAATCTGTACAAATCCGGCCTAAACCAAGAAATAGTCGTTCCAGACTTGCTTCGATCATAAAGTGAAGGAGAAGGGTTGGTCTTGGGGAGGGAAGCGAAGAGAGTGTTGAGATCAGAACAGTTGATTCTGGAAGAGTAGTTGTTTCATGAATTGTATCAGAAAGTGGGAAGCTAACAGATGGAAACCTAGCAAATATTTTC
>NW_020633269.1:0-351 GCF_003573695.1 Papaver somniferum
CTTCTTATGTGTCGTTCATTTTGGACGCTTTCTGTGGGTCGCACATTCACTGTTTTATTATTTCAGCTCCATTTTCATCCTTGTAAACACTCTTTGAGCAATAAATAAATATTTTGAGCGTATTTTTATCATGATGAGCTAAAACCAACACTGGGACGACGGAGGAGGTCGAATTTCATCCATGTGGTAATTTCATTAATTCTTTTATTTACTTTTTGCACTAATTTTAATTGAATTAAGATTTTAAATTAATTACTTGTGATTTCATTTGATGGAGTATGCTTAGTCCTAGGGATTTTTGATATGCCATGCTTAAGAAATACAAGTAATATTTTATAAAATCTATCTTGG
>NW_020633269.1:362-588 GCF_003573695.1 Papaver somniferum
TCTTGGCAATAAACTAGAGTTAATATTTGTTTTGTTTTTGAACTATAATTGCTAGAATTAATGAACCGTTTGAAGAAAAAAAAAACGGCCGAATCTTAGTCCCAGTTTCTCGCACCAGTGTTAATATTTTTTGTATATATTTTTATTTTTAAATCTTTACAAGTCCGAGCAACGAACTTTTACTACCACTTTCAACACTACAACAAAATGGCGCCGCCGACGCGGA
>NW_020633269.1:599-1000 GCF_003573695.1 Papaver somniferum
CAAGTCCGAGCAACGAACTTTTACTACCACTTTCAACACTACAACAAAATGGCGCCGCCGACGCGGACTTGTTTATAAATTTGTTTTTAGGTTTATTTATTTATTTATTTATTTATTTATTTTTACTATTATTTGTTCCTTTTTACGTTTCTTTTTGTGTCGTTGATTTACAGGTTCGAAGTGGAATACTAAGGACTTGGGAACAAAAATCTTAAAGCTAAAAGCTAAAAGCTAAAAGAGAAAAAAAAAAAGACATAATATTTTTTTTAGGATTTAATTTTTATTATTATTTTTTTTTGTATATAGCTTTTATTTATTTTTTTTAGAATTTGTAAATAGGCTTTATTTGTCATAATTTTTGGACTTTTTTTTTGGACCTTATTCTGGACTTTGGACATTAT
>NW_020633270.1:0-184 GCF_003573695.1 Papaver somniferum
GGGATATTTCTTTCCTTTTTCAAAGAAATACGGGATTTTCTTTCCTTTAATTCCTCTTCCGCGCTTCTGTTGATGTGGAACACACTCCAAACAAGTTTCTACAGCATCCCAACTCCATCCAAACACGTACAAACACGCTGAATCCCGTGAACAACTCTTCCCTGCACGTATTCCCCTTTTTCCA
>NW_020633270.1:202-582 GCF_003573695.1 Papaver somniferum
GAAACAATCACCCATACCAGCTCTGTTATGATATATTACATCTTTCCACAAAGTTTCAGCGATTGAATCGCACAAAATCACGTCCAAATGCAATCGAGAAAATCTGCCAGTGAAGAGCAAATATTTTCCCGCCAAAATATTTTTTTGAATTTGCGAAGAAGGTCACCCCTTATCCAGTGGTCGCCCCCTTATCCGTTGTTGGAGTCGGAATAACACATGTCCCTTGGGGTGCCTTTAGTAATTTTTCTGGGTTCCTCCGGTGCATTTCTGGGGTGTATTTAGTACTCTATCTTAGGGTGTAAAACACTACTTTTCGAGCCAATTTCGCCGCAAGAGCTTATTTTTCCAAAAACATCTACAAAAACATAAAATAACACAAT
>NW_020633270.1:593-1000 GCF_003573695.1 Papaver somniferum
GGGTGTAAAACACCACTTTTCGAGCCAATTTCGCCGCAAGAGCTTATTTTTCCAAAAACATCTACAAAAACATAAAATAACACAATAAGTATTTAATCGAGTCTAACAATACATAACATTGAGAACAAAATAGACACATAAATGCGTCTATCAAATACCCCAAAACTTATTATTTGCTAGTCCTCGAGCAAAAGTAATAAAAAATAAATAAAACCGAGTTAATCTCGGGAGGGTTTACCAGAGGTGTGCCCACAAAACCATTACTCCAGACCCTAGCTATCTATGCAGAACCTTGGAAGGCACTAAAGAATCTCCTTGGTTGGCATACTTATTGACTACAGGAGGAAGTACCCTGATGCGAAATTCCAATTGTTGTACACGAGTTTGCACTCAAGCATACTAAAATT
>NW_020633271.1:0-518 GCF_003573695.1 Papaver somniferum
CAATAACGCCTGGCGATTTCCTTTTCGATTCACAAACAAGTTTATGAACTTACTTCCTTAGAACACATGTAAAACATTGTTTCCTAGGATGAAATCCTCACCTCATACCCATACATAATCACAATAGCATTCAAATGATTATGACGATGTCTTATCTACAAAGTTTAATGGTTAAGCAATAAACCTCGTATTGTATTCCTTAATACTATGTCTATCTAGAGTTCAAATATGCTTCGCAGTTTTGTTTTCAATATGCACGACTTGAAAGATACGTTAGGGAATGAAACAGTTCAAGTCAAATATCACTATCCTCAAGTGGAAGGATGATTGTTGTCGTTGTAGCTCCCTGCTTCGTCACATCTTCAAGTCTTCGCAATACTTGTAAAGTATCATTACCCTAGTACTTTCAAGCTAACCTATACGAAGTTGACTCTAGTACATAATCAAGCGACTCTTAACATGAGTTTTGATTCACTAAAATATGACAACCAAACTTGACATACCAACGCTTGGTGGGT
>NW_020633271.1:529-1000 GCF_003573695.1 Papaver somniferum
AGTTGACTCTAGTACATAATCAAGCGACTCTTAACATGAGTTTTGATTCACTAAAATATGACAACCAAACTTGACATACCAACGCTTGGTGGGTTCAATCGAGCTATGCTCTAACATAAACTTTCGTATTTATAGACCAAGGAAGTTTGGACACCAAGGAATTTCCAAAACTGAAAATATTCTCAAGATATGCAATATATTCCAGATTCGGTTTCCATAATTCCTGGAAATGCTTTGTCCAAATATTGACCGAAAATCTCTTGTAAACTCTCCAACTAGTAAATGCACATTACTAATTTTCATTTTCCTAAAATAAAATTAAAAACCTTAAATAAAATATTCTCAATTTATTTTATTCGGTCCAGGATTTTCTTCCTTTAGCTATTAAGGAATAACTTTGAACAGTTAAAGATTAGCGTTACTGCACATGTTCAAAGTATGTCGACATCCTTACTTTGTAAGTCCTCTTTC
>NW_020633272.1:0-424 GCF_003573695.1 Papaver somniferum
CCAAAGTTTGCGAACTTTGTTGATCAAGAGAACCGGAAGAATGGCGTGAGCCAAGTCCGCGAACTGCCGAAGTTCTCAAACCCGAGAATTTCTACTGGAGTTGACAAACTACTTGCGTGAAACTCAGTCCGCGAACCGGTGAAGTTCTCATACCCGAGAATTTCTGCTGGAGTTTGTAAACTCTGCCCGGTAACTTAAGTCCGCGAACCTAGTCTGCGAACCTGAGAAGGTTATATACCTAAAGATGATTTCTGAACTTAAACTTAAAAAGACTAAGGATTGCAAACCGTGGCTATAAAAGTTCATGAACCGATTCAAGTGAATCAAATCATCTTTGCTTCAATTGTGTCTTGTGTAGTACATGAGATTTCCTTGCAATTCAACAACTCTCTTACTAGTTCATTTGAAGTCATTTGAACTAGTT
>NW_020633272.1:435-1000 GCF_003573695.1 Papaver somniferum
ATTTCCTTGCAATTGAACAACTCTCTAACTAGTTCATTTGAAGTCATTTGAACTAGTTATGGTGAAGAAGAACATGGTTGATATGTAATGCTCATATGGCTAACCATTTGGTTAACTATTGTTGAACCAACAAGTGCATACGTTTGGGTACGGTTAACAAACCTAGAAGCGTGTATTGTCAAGTGTGTGTAACAAGCTAATTTTTCGATCTAACGGTTGAGAAATATTAGATTGAATCTAAATCAGGTTTTCATCTAGCGGTGAATATTGAATGCTTTGTTACTAAGATAACATTGATTGTTAACCCTGATTTGAAAGACTATATAAAGGAGACATCTAGTATTGTGCAAAACTAATCCCCACACCTCATGTGTGATACTAGTTTGCGTTCTAGAGTCGATTCTCCTTTAATCTTTGGTTATCTTCTTCTAAAACCAGGTTAACGACTTAATAATTCATTGGGATTGTGAAGCCAGACCGATACTACTTTTATCGTAGTTGTGTGATCTGATCTTGCATCTTCTATCGTACGAGTAAAATCAGATTGATTGGCTTGAGATTGATA
>NW_020633273.1:0-274 GCF_003573695.1 Papaver somniferum
ATCATCTCAGCCTAGCTATACACATACACATGAGAGCTCACATAACAGCAACAACAACAAAACAATTACTAAACAGAGCATTGAACTGAACATAAACAAACACAGAAGACATAAAACAAAAACATGAACTGAATTGAAACACAAAAACAGCAACTGAATTGAAACTGAATAAGAGTAATGGAATAAACATAAAAATAGTTGAAAATTAAACACTATCCCTTGAGACACTGGCTATTCCAGTGCTCTAGGGTGACACACTGGCTAACCCAGGCAT
>NW_020633273.1:473-765 GCF_003573695.1 Papaver somniferum
TTTACAAAATATCCCCAAATTTCAAAACCCTAACTTGCAAACCCTAATTTTTGAATTGAAAAGTCCACTCACCTAATCCCTGAATTGATGTCGACCCATGCCTATTCTCTCTTCTCTGCTCCTCTCCATGTCTTCAGTTGCGTCTTATAGCCTCACCTAATTTATTGATTTATCACCTAGGGTTTCAGTGGTGAAAAATCAATGAGTTAGATGGCTATAGAGGTAGGGGAGGTAGCTACGGCGTGTAGGTGGTGTTTGGTGACAGTGGAGGAAGTGGCGATGACAGGGTGGT
>NW_020633274.1:0-167 GCF_003573695.1 Papaver somniferum
ACTAGCCTATATAGCTAAAGGTCTCATACTAGGTTAGAAAGTGTAGTTGAGCTCAAGACTCCATGGCAATCATTATACAAGACGAAGGACTACTCAAGGAACCGATGGATCTTCATCGACTAAAAGGTATGTGGAGACTTGAACTTATCTATCACTCAAAAGTCTAT
>NW_020633274.1:367-657 GCF_003573695.1 Papaver somniferum
ACAAGCTCCTGTCAATGTTTCTCCTCCACGAACCTGTTCCTTCTGTGGGGAAAAGAATCACTATGTTCATCATTGTATTGCTAGAAAGAAACAGATTTCTGATCTTCAAAATCTACTTATTTTCACTGTCAATAGAGTAAACTCTCTAATGACCACTACAATGGATTTGTTCCCTGCAGAAAAACAGGATTCTCATAAAATAGATTTCAATGGTCACTCATCTCGAATGGTGCAAATTCTTACACCACAAAAATACACATTCCCAATATTTATGAGAATAAGTCTGGTAA
>NW_020633274.1:857-1000 GCF_003573695.1 Papaver somniferum
TGGACTGAGAAGAACTTGTTATCTATGGGAAAAGTTTTAGGGACTCCTATTGTGGTTGATCAAAGAACCCTAAATCTGGAGTATGGAAATTTTGCTTCAGTTTTGGTAGATGTGGATTTTGAAAAACACATTCCAAGTAGAAT
>NW_020633275.1:0-374 GCF_003573695.1 Papaver somniferum
TTACATCTCCAATTAGAGTATTTTTCATACCAAACATCATTTACAATCGCTCTATCATGTTTAGAAACAATTCTATGAATCCCACTCCGAAAATTTGACCAAGTATACTTCTTTCCAAGCGCATCTGCTTCCACCAAACCATTGTCAGACATCCAACTTCGAAACTCATTCATATAAATTTATTTAATCGGCTTGCCACCCTTCTTTTCCTCCAATATCAACACACAATTAAAATCCCCCAAAACCAACCAAGGAATGGATATAAAACCCAGTCCTAGCTGACGCCAAAGTGTTTTCCGTGATACTGGATTATATGAAGCGGGAACTGCCGTGATTAAATCTCCAGAAAATTCTAGAGTAATGGCTTGTGTTGA
>NW_020633275.1:385-950 GCF_003573695.1 Papaver somniferum
AGGAACTGCCGTGATTAAATCTCCATAAAATTCTAGAGTAATGGCTTGTGTTGATGAAGATAAGACATTTGGCTTATCCAAAGTATTTCTCCACAAAATCCAAAGATTGCCTTTCTCCCCACCAGTCTCATTAGTGACAACATCCTCACAAAAATCAATTAATTACATCTTCCTGAAAAATGCACAGTGCAGAAAATTTGAGGCTCCGCAATACATATTATGTCAGGACTGTGCAAGTGATAAAGCTCCTCCAACTTGGCCCTTGCACCATCCTTAGTCAAGCCTTGAGCATTCCAATAGAATACCCGCATTAAGGAACAAACGAATTATAAAGGCTTGCCGAACCCTTTTCATCACCTTTTCGTGTTTTACTTCTACCTCTTCTACCAATAATAGCTAATCCTTGAGCTTCCTCCTCAGATTGCGTTGCTGTAGTAGTGCTCTTTTTCGCTATTTTAACACCTTTTCTAGCCAACGCATCCAGCTTCTTCTTGGCAGTTTTCTCCTTTTTCAATCTATCTGCATCACCCTTTGAAGCCTCCAATTCTAATTTATGTGCCTCATC
>NW_020633276.1:0-1792 GCF_003573695.1 Papaver somniferum
TTGCATCTTTCCTTTGATCATAGTGAAAAGAGAATAGTCTGAATAAGATTGCCGAAAACCGTAATTCTTCAAAGCTGTTGATAGTTTTGCAAACCAACGACATGGAGCCTGTTTCAAACCATACAACGATTTCTTCATTTTACATACCATATTAGGATTACCTTTCGCAAATCCTGGTGGTATTTTCATATACACCTCTTCCTCCAAATCTCCATGTAGAAACGCATTGTGTACATCCATCTGATGTACTTCCCAATTTTTAACAGCTGCAACAGCTAGAAAAGTACGCACTGTTGTCATTTTTGCTACAGGTGCAAAAGTCTCTTTGTAATCTAAGCCTTCTACTTGATGATTTCCAAAGATCACCAATCTTGCTTTTAAACGAACCAAATTCCCATTTTCATCATACTTCTCTGTATATATCCATTTACTTCCTAGTGCCCTCTTGCCCTCCGGCAATTCTTGCAATTCCCAGGTACCTTGTTCTTCTAGTGCTCGTATTTCTTCTTCCATGGATTTCTGTCATCCTGGATGTTTCATATCTTCTTTAAAGTTGCGAGGTGCAGAACCAGCCGTTATAGCTGCAAGAAATTTCTTATACGTTGTAGAAAATCTATCACAACTAACATAACATGTCAAAGGATACGGCGTACCTGAGGAGGATGATTGTGATGAATGAAGATGAGATGGACTATTTTCTCGAATGGTGTGCGTCACAAATCCCTTAAGCCTACTCGATGGAATCTTCGTACGCTTTCCTTTACCCATATCACCTTCTACTGCAACGTCATTGCCCGGACTCACAAGCTCAGCAGATCGCTCTTGAACTGCTACACTTTCTCCTTCTATCGCAGTTACATCTTGAACTGCTACACCTTATCCTATTGTCGCAGTCACACCTGGTATACCTACAGCTTCTCCCACTGTCGCAGTTACGCCTGGTATACCTACAACTTCTCCTACTGTCGCTGTTACGCCTGGTACTGCTGCACTTTCTCCTTCTGTCGCTGTTACATCTTCATCATCACTCCAGTCAAACGCTGGACTCAACTGATCAGTCTCAGCTGATACACCGGTCACTTCGGTCTCAATAGAATGACCAGGATGATCAGTCTCGGTGTCAGTAGAAACTATTGTCTGCTGTGACGTAGATGCTTCATTCTTATATGGGAAACTATTCTCACAAAACTGGACGTCTCTTGACACTAGAAATTTTCTTGCATCCAAGTCATATACTTGCCATGCATTTTTACCAAACGGATAACCAAGAAAAACACACCTCCTTCCTCTACTTGCAAATTTATCCCCTTTATTACTTTGATCATGCACATAGCACAGGCATCCAAACACCTTCAACTGATTATACGGAGGTTGCTTTCCAAACAATATTTCATATGGAGTTTTATTTTTCAGAATAGGTGTAGGCGTACGATTAATCAAATACGCAGCCGTCAATGCGCATTCTCCCCAAAACCGTATTGGCAAGTTGGCTTGAAATCTCAAGGCCCTTGCCACATTCAATATATGTTGATGCTTTCTCTCCACTCTTCCATTTTGTTGCGGAGTACCAACACACGATGTTTCAAAAACTATCCCATTAGTCTTAAAATATCCACGCAATGAATTAAACTCGGTACCATTATCACTTCTAACAATTTTGATATCTTTATCAAATTGTCGTTTCACAAGAGCAATAAAATCAAGAAACGTTTGTTCAACTGCAGTTTTATTTTGAAGCAAATGAATCCACACACCTCTTGAAAAATCATCTACTATTGTCAAAAAATATTGT
>NW_020633277.1:0-514 GCF_003573695.1 Papaver somniferum
CCCATTGGTTACCAAAATCCATTGGTATCCAAAGCCCAACAATAGCAACTAGAACCCAAAATAGCTAGAAACACTACAAAACACACCCGATCTCTGTGGATCGACCCGTACTTGCACGAGCTACAACCGACAACCGTGCACTTGCGGTATTACTGTAGGCCCGCGTTTTTATTACGCTTAATTTTTATACCCATATCCGGGCCTACCAAGTTTTTGGCGCCGCTGCCGGGGATAATTTTTAGGACCTTTTAGAAGCCTACCAAGTTTTTGGCGCCGCTGCCGGGGAGCTGGCTGCCATATTTTTGAAGTTTTCATAGCTGTTGTGGCCTTGTTGTGCTTGCATAGTTGTGTGTGTTCATTGCTATCTTGTTCACTTGCTAACTGCTGCTGGAGCTGTGCATTATTTGTTGTTGCTGCCAAGCCTGCTGCAAAGCCTGCTGCTGCTGTTGCTGCTGCTGTTGCCTCCTCTGCCAAGCTGCTGCCAAGCCAACTGGGCTGCCAACTGAAGCTGTCA
>NW_020633277.1:525-726 GCF_003573695.1 Papaver somniferum
GTGCCTCCTCTGCCAAGCTGCTGCCAAGCCAACTGGGCTGCCAACTGAAGCTGTCAACTGGGCTTGTGCACCCTCTGCTGATGGGCTCTGATCCAACCTTTGTTGCTGGGCTTCAACCAACTGAGCTGGGCTTAGTAACCTCATTCTCTGCTGGGCTTCGCTGCAGATTCTGCTGGGCTTGTGTTGCTGAGTCACTTCAAT
>NW_020633278.1:0-422 GCF_003573695.1 Papaver somniferum
CTCAGGCCACCGACTCCGATGTCAGTGTACGAACCCGAGGGGCCGAGACAGTATCGTAATTGTCGTCCTTCCCTGCAAACAATTTATATTTAATCTTAACCCTTCCGGAGGGTTTAAAAAATATAATGTCCAGTCCAAAAATAAATTCCAAAAAGTGTCCAAAAATAAAAAAAAAAATTACAAAAACTAAAACCCTATTTACAGTTTCTAAAAATCAAACAAAATAACTATATACAAAATATTCTTCTTCACTCCTTTTGGATTCCTCTTTTCTTTCCTTCTTTGGCGATGCTTCCTTTTATAGCACTTTTTCTTTCCTTGTAGCTTCGCTCGAAATCTGAAAAGAATCAAAAAATACCAAAGGCGTAAAAGAGAACAAAAATTCTAAAAGAAATAAAATAAATCTAAAACCTAAAACCTAA
>NW_020633278.1:433-654 GCF_003573695.1 Papaver somniferum
CAAAAAATACCAAAGGCGTGAAAACAAAAATTCTAAAAGAAATAAAGTAAATCTAAAACCTAAAACCTAATACAAATCCGCGTCGGCGGCGCCAAAAATTGATGTAGTTTTGAAAGTGGTAGTAAAGTTCGTTCAACTCGGATTGTGTGGACTCGATTTTAGACTCAAATTAAAATAGAAAACTTAAAAAGAAATTGTTATCAAGATTATAAAAAGCACTG
>NW_020633278.1:665-943 GCF_003573695.1 Papaver somniferum
GTTAAAAAGAAATTGTTATCAAGATTATAAAAAGCACTGAGACTCAGTATTCCACCAATCTCCAATTTTTATGTGATTCAATCTAGTCAATAATTATGCAACTCTTTACGTTTGAAATGATTCTAATATTCGCCTAGACAAGTAGATTCTCAAAACAATAGTTGTAAATCGAAAGAGGACCATCAAAAGACTTAACCTAAGCATGACCCATCAATTGAGAACACAACCACTTAATCAGAACCATATATTCAATTTCAGTTCAGTGCAAATAATCATAC
>NW_020633279.1:0-476 GCF_003573695.1 Papaver somniferum
GATCTCTGGGAAAAGCTAGAGAAGGAGTACCTTGTGAAGAACGTGGCTAATAGGATACATCTTAAGAGAAATTTGTATCGCTATAACATGAAGAAAGGTGAAACTCTAACAGAGCACCTGGATTCATATAATAAACTTCTTGCTGAGTTAGTTAACAATGATGAGAAGATCAACGACGAGGAACAAGCTTTGTGTCTGATAAACTCTCTTCCTGAAAGGTATGAACCCGTGATTAAGGATTTAATGCATGGCAAGGATAAGATGACATACGCTGAGGTCACTACAGCATTGCGTAGTGAGGAATTCAGGAAGATAGACCGTGAAGACCTGTCAAGTGAAGCTAACAGTGACTTGCTTCTTGCAAGAGGTCGTTCAACAGACAGGAGAAAGAAGAATGGTGATTGTGGCAAAGTGAAAGGGCGTTCAAAGTCAAGAGCGCGTCTGCAGAAGGATGAATGTGCATGGTGTCATGACTT
>NW_020633279.1:487-1000 GCF_003573695.1 Papaver somniferum
TGGCAAAGTGAAAGGGCGTTCAAAGTCAAGAGCGCGTCTGCAGAAGGATGAATGTGCATGGTGTCATGACTTTGGACATTGGGATAAGGATTGTACCAAGCGTAAAGATAAAGAAGGAGATAACAACAAGAACGAGGTGAACATTGCTAAGGCAAGTGATGATTCAGATGTAGCTTCGGATTTCTCACTGACTGTGACACCATCAGCTTGTATCGTAACTGACGGTACATGGGTACTAGATTCTGGTGCTACTTATCACATATGTCCTCATCGGGACTGGTTCTCAAGCTTCGAGAAGTTTGATGGAGAAGTACGTATGGGGAATAATCATACCTGCAGGGTGATCGGGATTGGTAGAGTTCGAATCAAGATGCATGATGGTATGGTTCTGGAACTGAAGGAAGTAAGGTTCGTACCTGCTGTGAAGAAGAATCTGATTTCGCTCGGAACTTTGGAAGCTAAGGGCTACAAGTTAGTCGCTGAAAATGGAATTCTAAATATAATCTCTGGATC
>NW_020633280.1:0-381 GCF_003573695.1 Papaver somniferum
TGAGATAATTAGTGATACATGCCTAACACAATTTACACAAAATCACTATTACTAATATTTCTACCCAAAATCCATGTATACCAAAATCCACCCTACCTTTATAACTGTTTGTCATTTTCATTAGTAACACAGTTTGACATAGCTAACACAATAATTCATTTTAAAATTTTGAAAATGCAAAAATATAAATTTTAACATTTCATAAATCTTTTGTTTGGAACCAATTTAAGTTTTAGAACCTTAGAATAACTTATATCCCGGAACCAGTAGATAATGGGAACCACAAACTAACTTAGCTATTTTCCAAAATCTTAAGGACCGAAACCACACCGACACAACTCTTCCACCCATTACGCACCCGAAGAACTCTTTCTTCCTTTC
>NW_020633280.1:392-1000 GCF_003573695.1 Papaver somniferum
TACACCGATACAACTCTTCCACCCATTACGCACCCGAAGAACTCTTTCTTCCAAACTCCGAAACTCTTTCTATCAGTTGAACTCGAATGCGTTTAATTTTGGTCTCCCAAACTCCGATCGATCGAGCCGTGAGCAAGTTCAAGAGAGCTCTAACCACGATAGTTGAAGGAATTAGAGGATTAAATCTCAGCAATCTTCTATATTAAGAACCCTAATTTTGCTAGAAAGTTATCAATTACAGGTTGGTTTTCTTCCTCTTTTATTTTTGTTACTTTAAGATGGGTATTGAAATTTAGGTTTCTTAGTCAAATTTTCTGTTGTGAAAAGAACCTATGATCAAAAATTTCTTCTATAACATTG
This sequence comes from Papaver somniferum, assembly GCF_003573695.1. Classification (NCBI taxonomy): domain Eukaryota; kingdom Viridiplantae; phylum Streptophyta; class Magnoliopsida; order Ranunculales; family Papaveraceae; genus Papaver; species Papaver somniferum. The sequence goes on from NW_020633280.1 coordinate 753, forward strand.
TTCAAGTTGCAATTTATGCTAAAAGAAAGAAATAAAAGCGTTTGTTTTGTGCTCAAAATGTTTGGTAAATTGTTTGAATGGAGCTGAAATACTTAAAGTTCCCATGACTAATTCATGTTTCAATTTTATTTTAGGGATTGAAATTTTGGTTTTTATGAGATTGGGTTTTTTATTTTTTACATTGTGTTGCACCGAATTGAACATTTGGAATCAACTAGTTAGTGAATTAGCAGTATTTATCAACTTGT
>NW_020633281.1:0-288 GCF_003573695.1 Papaver somniferum
TGAATGGTAATCTCTCCATTCCATATTGGATTCGTATGAGGGAAGTTAGAGGATTATTGACCATTGATTAAAGGAAGTAAAATTAATGGTAATCAAATAGCTAACGTGGATCTTTGTTTTACCACATCTCTTTTCATTAGCCAAAACCGAAAGTTCGAGAAACACAGAAATCCCAAAATTTCCCCCATTCTCTCTTCTCCCGCTCCAAAAATCCCCAAAATTTCGTTTCCCACCAAGATTTTCCGCCAAATCACTCTGAAATTTTAGAATGATTTCAAATCTTAGTTT
>NW_020633281.1:299-695 GCF_003573695.1 Papaver somniferum
TCCCGCTCCAAAAATCCCCAAAATTTCGTTTCCCACCAAGATTTTCCACCAAATCACTCTGAAATTTTAAAATGATTTCAAATCTTAGTTTTAGTTCCCCCCTTCTCTTTTCTCTTTTCTCTTTTCTATATAATCCGTTCTCTAGACTTGATTCAAATTTTTCCAAGAAACTTAGGGTTCCTAAGCCTGTATATTTTTCAAATCAATTCTCACAATCGCTGCTCTCTAAGGTGATATCATGAAAACCTTCTTTTTGTTTATGTTTCACATCATCAATTTCTGGTATGAAGATTTGATATTAGGGTTTCAGTTTAGTTTTATCAATTTCATGATAATAAGATTTTTCATATTCTCAATTTCAATTTCAGTTTCAGTTTTATATTAATTTCAATTTCA
>NW_020633281.1:706-1000 GCF_003573695.1 Papaver somniferum
ATTAGGGTTTCAGTTTAGTTTTATCAATTTCATGATAATAATATTTTTTATATTCTCAATTTCAATTTCAGTTTCAGTTTTATATTAATTTCAATTTCAATTTCAGTTTCAGTTTGTTTGAGTTTTGAGTTTTGGGTTTTGCTATTAAGATGTTAGGGTTTCAGTTTATTTGAATGGATTTGGGTTCTGTTACTAAGATTTTAGGATTTATGTTTGTTTTCTGTAAATACCCACATTTTTACTGTTTTTTTCTCTATTTCTATTACAGTTTTTTGGAGATTCATTAGGGAGGGA
>NW_020633282.1:0-551 GCF_003573695.1 Papaver somniferum
GGCAACCAGGGGGGATAAGGGCGCCACCCTCCATTAGGGAGCTGATAAGTGTCTTAAGATGCAAATGTCATGAGGCTTTTTATTCGCAAGGGTATTAAGGTTTGTCATATTTGTTCAACAATCTTGAAAAGGCAATGATACAAAAGAAAAAAATAAGACGAGATCAATGGGTTTTCGCATGAAAGTGCGAAGACGTCCTGCGATTTCGTCGCAAGACGGCAATGTCATGGGGCTTTATTTTCGCAAGAATATTTAGGCCTGTCATATTGTCGCAACATTCCTGAAGAGGCCATAATACAAAAGAAAAAGTTAAGGCAAGATCAATGGGTTTTTGCATGAAAGTGCAAGGACGTCCTGCGATTTTGTCGCAATGACAAGAGGTGGCATAATAAGACCTTTAATTAGGAAGGCAAAATAAGACCACACAGGAATAAGATTTTGAAAAGAATCAAAATTCACTTCGCATAAGATAGCGAAATTATACATAATTAACTGTGAAATTGAGGCATAAAATAAGAAAAATTTATAAAATCTCTCATTTGGATACAAAT
>NW_020633282.1:562-1000 GCF_003573695.1 Papaver somniferum
TTATACATAATTAACTGCGAAATTGAGGCATAAAATAAGAAAAAATTATAAAATCTCTCATTTGGATACAAATAACAGAGGCAAGTATGGGAATGTATGAAATTAGAAAATGTTATTTGTCTCCATATGATAGATTTACTCAAAGATTCAAAAATTAATGATTACAGATTAATTGTATTGTAAGGAAGAATTGTTTTAATGAATGCAGGTCAAAATGAAAGAAACACAAATATACAGAAAGAAGGAATAAATGTACAAGTATTACAGAGAATCAAAGAAAGAAACAAAGACTACTTCTTAGTTGATCCTTCATTATCTTCATCAGACTTGTTCCCTTCTTCGTCTGCGTCAGAATCTTCATCACCATCAGAACCTTCATCACCATCAGATTCTTCATCATCAGCTTCGCTATCAGAGATAATCAAACTGGGAGTATTC
>NW_020633283.1:0-647 GCF_003573695.1 Papaver somniferum
TACCTATCGGAGATTAAATCTTGAGCAAATCTTAGAGAAGATAGTACTCAACACGATAGAAAAAAGTAAGATCAGAACAGGCAACTACAAAGAAAATAGTTGGGTCTGGCTTCAGAATCCCAATGAAGTCTTTAAGTCGTTAACCTATAATGGTTTTAGGGAAAACCTAGATTAAAGGAGAATCGACTCTAGTCTCAACTAGTATCACACATGAGGTGTGGGGATTAGGTTTACCAGTTGCTAGAGTTCTCCCTTATATAGTCTTCAAATTAGGGTTTGAAATCAATGTTACCTTGGTAACAAAGAATTCAATATCCACCGTTAGATGAAAACCTGATTAGAGTTAAGCTAATATCTTTCAACCGTTAGATCGAACTTAGCTTGTTATACACAAATGAAATGTGACTTCATTTAGGTATGAGCAACTGTACCCAAACGTATGCACATAGTTGGCTCAACAATAGTTAACCTAAGTTAGCTATATGAACACTTTCATATCAACCTTGTTCATCTTAGTCACAACTAGTTCAAATGACTCAAATGAAACTAGCTATGGAGTTGTTCAATTGTTTATATTCTCATAGAAGTATACAAGACACAACTGAAGCAAAATCGATTTTGATTCATTTTAATCGATTCATGAACAT
>NW_020633283.1:658-1000 GCF_003573695.1 Papaver somniferum
TCATAGAAGTATACAAGACACAACTGAAGCAAAATCGATTTTGATTCATTTTAATCGATTCATGAACATTATAGCCACGGTTTGCAAAAGATTGCATTCCTTAATATATAAATGTATTAGTTCATGAACAAACCGATTTTAGAACTTAACCCACTCAAGTATGCAAACGGGTATGCATACCTAAGTGGCCGGACATAGTTTGAGTTCCCAAGTATGCGAATGGGTACGCATACCTCCAAACTCAGTTGAATTCCCGGACTTGAACTTTACGCCGGTACGCATACAAGTATGCATACTAAGTTCTCGGACTTTCAACTACCAAACCAGTACGCTTATGGGTAT
>NW_020633284.1:0-122 GCF_003573695.1 Papaver somniferum
CTCAAGACCCTTTTTATACACCTACAACACAAGAAATCTCCTCCATAACTCGAGATAATCCTCTCTTTACTCGGGTGATAAAAAATATTTTCGGGAAGATTTTCTTCCCTGTTTTATGATTC
>NW_020633284.1:133-462 GCF_003573695.1 Papaver somniferum
TTTCTTCCCTGTTTTATGATTTTCACGCGTTCTCAGCTGTGTTTCTTTCCTTTTAAACCTTCTTCACGCTCCAGAATATTGATTAAGTCTTCCAATCACGAGCAATACACGTTTAAACTCGTGTAAGTTTGTGTTTATCCTCCAACTCACTGTTTGGATTAAACCAGGTTATCCAGCCAAATTTGATCGAAACAATTACCCATACCAGCTTTTCTATGACATATCACATCTACCCATGAAGTTTCAGCGATTGAATCGCACAAAAACTCCTCCAAAATCCGATCGAAAAATCTTCCTGTGAAAAGAAATATTTTCCCGCCAAAATATTT
>NW_020633284.1:662-1000 GCF_003573695.1 Papaver somniferum
TGATGCTCGCTTGGCTATCAGCACCATTAATCAGAAAGGTACCGTACGTGAACATATATCTGAATTTGAGCATCTCTTAAACTTTGTTGATTTTCCAGAGGATTATTTGATAAGTTGCTTCATTCGTTCTTTAAAACCTCATATTGGCACTACGGTTAAGTTATTGACACCACAAACATTACTTGAGACGTTTACCAAAGCACTTCATAAAGAAGAGGCCTATGCAGCTGTTACTAAGGCTGTCACAAGACAACCTTATCGTCCTCCTCCATTTAGGCCTGCTGCTACGGTACATCCTACTCCATATATTAAGTCATCTATACCACCAGGAGCTAGAC
>NW_020633285.1:0-509 GCF_003573695.1 Papaver somniferum
GCTTCCTTTGGTGACTACGTTAATAGTAGAAATCGTAGGCCATGGAGTGTTGGTCTTCATATTATTCCTGCTTCACAGGGTGAGGTTTGTCTTCTGAGTGAGGTGAGTGACTCGAAGCTCCGCTACATCCCTGGTACTGAAGGAACTTCTCATCGAAAACTTTTCCCTGCTCGTGAGCGGCTCAAGCGTGATCATGACTATGATAGGCACACCACCGTTATTGAGGTCGTTGGTCCTTGGGCTTATGGCTGAGTACCTGGTCAGCATGGGTGGCGCCCTGTTGCTGGTAGTCAACCTCGTGGTAGTGCTCCAGCTCGTTATGGTAACTTCTGCCCTTGGCAGTTAAATTTTGATGGTATGAACTTTGAGTATGCCTTCGATGCTGCTGATGTAGACGAAGAGGAAAGTTCCGATGCTACCCTCCCTCCGAAGGATGTTGCTAATGTCAGGGTATGACTTTTTGCGAGATTGTAATGTGTATATTTTCCCCTTTTATTCTTAGTTTGATT
>NW_020633285.1:520-1000 GCF_003573695.1 Papaver somniferum
GTTGCTAATGTCAGGGTATGACTTTTTGCGAGATTGTAATGTGTATATTTTCCCCTTTTATTCTTAGTTTGATTTGATCAGAGTATGGGAACAATTGCCCTCGTTTGTAATTCATTGGTTAGGATAGTTGCCTTCGTGATAACACCATACCATGTTTTTAGATAACGAAGAAGAAAAAGATAGGTCCGGTTCAATCTTCCACCACTGCTGTTGAGGAGACTGAAGTTCCTAATGAGGTTACCAGCCCCGTGAACGATGAACTTGTCGAGGAGGAGGAAGAAGCTACCGATGATGAGGAGCTTACATAGACTCCTCCTCACAATCACGAAGATGACGAGAAAGAGATTTCCTCTGGCGGTCAAGGAAATATCGGCGGTGGGGCTATCGAAGAAGAGATTGCCCCTGGAGATCAAAGAGATATTCCCGCTGACGAACATACATTCCCCCTCCAAATCAGAGGAACGAAGGTGCTGATCTTCA
>NW_020633286.1:0-265 GCF_003573695.1 Papaver somniferum
AGTTTGGAATAGCCATTATTGTGATTACGCATTGCTATGTCCAACGGTTTCATCTTCATGTTTTTAGATTTATTGGTTTAAATTCTAAATTAGTTTGGAAGATGATTTTTGCAGTATTAATCTTTATGGTTTTATATATTGCAATATTGTTATGGGATATGTGTGTTTGCGTCCGTGAACTATGATTTTCCCATACCTTGTCAAAAGTAAAGTCTTTCGTATGTCGATATGCATGTATTGATAAAAGAATGAATAGACTTTTGAC
>NW_020633286.1:276-623 GCF_003573695.1 Papaver somniferum
AACTATGATTTTCCCATACCTTGTCAAAAGTAAAGTCTTTCCTATGTCGATATGCATATATTGATAAAATAATGAATAGACTTTTGACAAATACAAAAGTTAAGCCTATTATGTCAATTATTGATGGAAGATAGGATAAAATCTTTCGTTTGAAAGGATTATGTCTATTGAATATCGTTATGCGAATAGTGATGGAAAATATAATGAATCCTTGTGTATTCCACAATATTGATCTTCCCTGATCCATATTTTATGTATTACTGTGAGGCTCCGTAAAGTGTCTTATGTTGAGCACTAAAACGACCAAGTTGATTATTTTTATGATTAGCTTAGTTGTTGTTCCGCGA
>NW_020633286.1:823-1000 GCF_003573695.1 Papaver somniferum
CCATATTTTATGTATTACTGTGAGGCTCCGTAAAGTGTCTTATGTTGAGCACTAAAACGACCAAGTTGATTATTTTTATGATTAGCTTAGTTGTTGTTCCGCGAGATACTTTATGTCGAGCCTATTCAACTAAATTAATCATCTTGTTCGGTTATTTAGTTGTTGCTCCGTAGGTTT
>NW_020633287.1:0-396 GCF_003573695.1 Papaver somniferum
AAATTCCCTACAATAATGAAGATTATCTTTTAATGTTTTCTAAAACCCCTAAAGAGCCCTGAAAGATCTCTGAGAAACTCTAAAAAGCTCAGGAAGACTCCAAAAAGCTTTGAAAAGCTTAACTTTAATTATACTCCGTAGCACTGGGATCTACAAGCTAGGAGATTGGTTAGAGAATGATAATAACAAATCCCTCCAATAGTGAAGATCAACTTTGTATGTACTCTAAAAATCCTTGAAAACTCTAAAAAAAACCTGAAAACTCTAAAGTCGTAAAATATCTAAAGAGCTCTGGAAAATCTAAAGAGCTCTGAAAAACTCTATAAAGCTCTGAAAAGCTTTAAGTTAATTATATTTCGTAACACTAGTATCTACTAGCCAGGGGATTCGTTAAAG
>NW_020633288.1:0-200 GCF_003573695.1 Papaver somniferum
GGGGTCAAGTAATTTATGAAGGAGAAGGACCCATAACCATCAACACTGAAGATAATCACTATGATAATCAAGAAGAAAAGAGAATATTGAAAACACTGAGAATAACGTAGAAGAAGAAGAAGAAAAACAAGAAGCTTATGCAAGGAGAATTCTGAAAGAAGCAGGACTTGAAACTTGTAATCCAACAAAGATACCAATGG
>NW_020633288.1:211-568 GCF_003573695.1 Papaver somniferum
AGATGGGATTCAGATTAAACAAGAAGCTTATGCAAGGAGAATTCTGAAAGAAGCAGGACTTGAAACTTGTAATCCAACAAAGATACCAATGGAGTTTGGACTTAAAGTTTCAAAGGCACAAGAAGAAGCAGAGATTGATTCAACGTGTTATAGAAGAAATGTTGGATGCCTTAGGTACTTGTTACACACAAGACCAGACTTGGCTTTCTCAGTGGGAGTAGCTAGTCGTTATATGAAAAGTCCACGCAAGTCTCATGGTGACATCATGAAGCAAATATTAAGATACCTAAAAGGAACAATCACGTATGGATTGAAGTATGGTCGAGGAGGATCAAAAGGAATTGTTGGGTATAGTGA
>NW_020633288.1:768-1000 GCF_003573695.1 Papaver somniferum
TATTCTTAGATGAGGCTATGATAAACCCGAAGGTTTTGAGCCAAGGAATCAATGTCATTGTATTATCAGCACGAGTTGGTACCTAGAGTTTGAATATTGTTTGTGAACATATAGATGCCTAGGTGATTTACGTGTTCACAGTATTTAGAGAAGTTCTTAAAAGAGTGAATCGGATAAAGAAGAATGTGTTTCAGAGTGGAAAAAATACAGACCTTCTCTCTCTGTAAGTATA
>NW_020633289.1:0-382 GCF_003573695.1 Papaver somniferum
GAGGAAACGCGAGAAAACCCCTTTTAAAACTGCACGTAAATCCTTTGAAAACTTACGAAAACCCAACGGAAAGATAGGTCCGTACGAGATCTAGAAAAATGTAGATCCGTGGATCTAAGTAATAAATCTTTTAACCAGTAAACGACGATACTATCGGTAGTACCAAAGACAATGGGTGCGTTTTTGAACATGGCAAAGTTAATAAAAGATAAATACTGTTAAAGATATTGAAGCAGAGCAATCTTACGCTAATTTAATTACGAAATCACAGGATAAGATAAATCTTTTACCGGGACGAAGTCCCTGTTTCTAGCGCCAAATTGTGAACACGTAAATCACGTAGGCATCTATATGTTCACAAACAATATTCAAACTCTAGGTA
>NW_020633289.1:582-1000 GCF_003573695.1 Papaver somniferum
CACCAAGTTTTTGGCGCCGCTGCCGGGGAGCTGGCTGCCATATTTTTGAAGTTTTCATAGCTGTTGTGGCCTTGCTGTGCTTGCATAGTTGTGTGTGCTCATTGCTATCTTGTTCACTCACATGTTGCTGCTGGAGCTGTGCTGTATTTTTTTGCTGCTGCCAAGCTGCTGCCAAAGCTGCTGCCAAAGCTGCTGCCAAAGCTGCTGTTGCTGTTGGAACTGCAGTGAAGCTGAAGTTCCTGAACTGGTGCCACTGAGTTGCTGCTGCTGCTGCTGTTGCTGCTGCTGGTGAACCAAAGCAACTGCTGCTGCCAAGTGAAGCTGCTGGGCTGCCAACTGAAGTGAAGCTGCTGGGCTCTGCCTTCTTCTGGTGGGCTTGTACTTTTCTGAATTGGGCTTCACCAACTTCAACTGAACT
>NW_020633290.1:0-136 GCF_003573695.1 Papaver somniferum
ACCCGGTAGGGGTACGTCTGATGAGTGCCAAATAATGTATATATTTATCCCTTTTTGTTGGCATTTAACTCATCTTTTGTGCAGTAATTCTACATTTTATCCCATATTCTGTATTTTCATTGTTTTCAAGAATAAA
>NW_020633290.1:336-485 GCF_003573695.1 Papaver somniferum
TAGTTTCTCAGGCTAAGAACCAAGGTCGAAATCTAGCTAGCTGTCCGAACTTTACGAGAATTGTGAATGAGTTGGAGGTGTTTCACAATTACTCGCGTTGTACATCAATGGCATACACCCTCCTTGTTTATTACAATGAAACAACAAAA
>NW_020633290.1:685-1106 GCF_003573695.1 Papaver somniferum
TCATAATCATCATCATGGTAACATGCATATTGGTCCCTATTAGCAATTGCGGTATCCTTAGTCGACTCATGTTCCTCTAGGTTAGGATCATATTCAACATCATTTACATGAATGGGACTAGACACTTCATTAGGAACAACACACATTTCATCATGAATTTTTTCATTTTGTTTAATAAGCAACATCCGATCTAAACATGCCTGCATTCGCAATTCCAATCTAGCATTATTTTGATCAATGAGTCTGAGATTTTCCATGATAGATTCGTACTTCATAGGGGAACAAAATTCTTCATGTTATAATTGTGGTGATGGGTACATGTGTGCATGGTCATTTGGGTTTATAAAAGATTGATCGCAACCCTCAAAGGATTGATTATGGTCCCAATGACTACCAGCCTCACAATTTGTGGGCATTTCAT
>NW_020633290.1:1306-1627 GCF_003573695.1 Papaver somniferum
TTCATCAAAGTTCTCTATCCCTGCTTCACACCCTAGTCACCGAACCCTATTACCCAACCAAACGGACCCTTCTTCTCCATCGGGTTCTTCCTCTCTTCTTCCCAAACAACAGAGAGCTGCTATGCAACTCCATCACCTCCACCATCTCTTCCATATCCACCTCGAACCACTCCACCACCACAACCACCCGACAACACCGACACCCCAACCCTCTAGCCTAGTTGCTTTTTCAAACCCACATCTCTCTGACCTAGGTGTGGAGTTGATGAAACAACTCGAGCTAGGGTTGCAGTACAAAATTAAGGGCAGGAAAAGCTTTAG
>NW_020633290.1:1638-2000 GCF_003573695.1 Papaver somniferum
TATGCAACTCCATCACCTCCACCATCTCTTCCATATCCACCTCGAACCACTCCACCACCACAACCACCCGACAACACCGACACCCCAACCCTCTAGCCTAGTTGCTTTTTCAAACCCACATCTCTCTGACCTAGGTGTGGAGTTGATGAAACAACTCGAGCTAGGGTTGAAGTACAAAATTAAGGGCAGGAAAAGCTTCAGAAGAGCAGAGGGGACATACCCAAAGCATGGGTCGAGCTCAATTCAGGAAATTGGTGAGAGAATTTGATTTTCCCCAAAAATTAGGGTTTCGAATTAGGGTTTTATATTTTGTTGTAAGCTATAAAAGGGAAGTGATGTAGGATGTAAAAGTTGTTCTTGGT
>NW_020633291.1:0-558 GCF_003573695.1 Papaver somniferum
TGTAAATAAGAGTCATCTTTTTGTCATTTATTGTAATAAGCAAGGAGGGTGCAGCCATCGATGTATAACGCGGGTAAACTGAAATATTACCAACTCATTGGGTAAACATTCACAATTTTCGTAAAGCCGGACAGCTAGCTTGGCTTGGAATTCAGTTCTTAGCCTAAAAAACTATCTCTTAGCGAGTGGCAGTCATAACTTCTGATCATTCTTAACATGTGTAGATACACTTTACACTCTTATCACATGTCTTTAGTTGTTCCAGTGCTAGAATTGTGCCTTTGAAGTCTAGATTGACATATCCATTTGTTGTGAGCTAAAACTGTCTTGCACATGTCGCATTTCATGGAATCTGAGCTTATATTTTTTCCTAGAACTTTGTAGGTATGTTCTAAGCAAACCTTCACGAGACTTCAACTCGTCCACTGGGGACACTTAGTGGTTTAAAAGGCTTAGTGCATACGCTAAATGTATTCGACAGACCAGCTACAGTGGTATAGGTAGGATTTCCTTAGTTTTGTTTTACTTGAGGACAAGTAAAATTCAGGTTTGGGGGTA
>NW_020633291.1:569-1000 GCF_003573695.1 Papaver somniferum
AGTGGTATAGGTAGGATTTCCTTAGTTTTAGTTTTACTTGAGGACAAGTAAAATTCAGGTTTGGGGGTATTTGATGAGTGCTAAATATTGCATATTTCTATATCTTTTTCTTGGCAATTAACTCATCGTTTGTGCTTTAAAGTCATATATTATCCTGAATTTTGTATTTTACTTCCTCAAGAATAAATACTTAAAACTGTTTAATTTTGTGTTTTTAGGCTCTAAATAAAGCTTGGATGAATTGCGGAGCGAAAAGAGCAGAAAAATGGTGGAAAACCGACAAAGACTCCCGCAAAAAGGCAGCGAAGAAAGTTATACGCAACACTCAGAGGCTAGAAGTGGGCTTAGAAGGAAGAATTGCTCTTAAGAGATGAAGTGGGCTTAGCATGTCCAAGGCCCAAGCTCCAACTCTAACCCAAGATCAAGACCCA
>NW_020633292.1:0-408 GCF_003573695.1 Papaver somniferum
TTTATTAGTAGACCGAGAATGTTGAGCACCTCAAACAATACTGCTTGTTCTTAAACTTGCTAGTCTTGTTTGCTTTCGGATAAATGGACTACTCTAGGATAGAGAATCGTGAATGAGAGAGGAAAATTGTTTTTAAAGAATCCAAAGATGTTGAAGGAGGATGAACTGCAGAAACTTTTAGCTTCACTTTATTGTTTCTTTCACTTTAATTGTGTATAACCTTACTTTATTTTTGCTGTTTAGTTTAAGATTCGTTGAGTTTTACAACTCAAATGTAGAGAAACTTGTAATTGTGAATTTTTGCAGATTTTGTGCGCCTAATTTTAGATCTCAGTTAAGTTAAAAAGTAGCTAATGTAATTTGCTACTTTGGTCTAATGTAGTTTGCCTTTTGACAGCCCTTAGCTGA
>NW_020633292.1:608-754 GCF_003573695.1 Papaver somniferum
TGCTCGAGGGGAACCCACCAATGGTGAATTATGAACCATATGAGGCAGCAAAGTACGTGGCAGATGGACATAGACCCGCTTTCCGTGCAAAAGGCTACCTCCCAGAACTGAGAGAGTAAGTTGATGGTTATGCTGTCTTATTCATC
>NW_020633292.1:765-1000 GCF_003573695.1 Papaver somniferum
AAGTTATTTCTGTTATAAATTCTTTGCAGATGCTCGAGGGGAACCCACCAATGGTGAATTATGAACCATATGAGGCAGCAAAGTACGTGGCAGATGGACATAGACCCGCTTTCCGTGCAAAAGGCTACCTCCCAGAACTGAGAGAGTAAGTTGATGGTTATGCTGTCTTATTCATCAGGTTAAGTAATCATTCTGTCACTAGGAAATGGAAATCTCACTTTCTATGTACTGGATT
>NW_020633293.1:0-1000 GCF_003573695.1 Papaver somniferum
GTATTGTTAGAGAACATCCTGTCGCATCTCTTTTTACGTATATCCCAAACTTTAGTTGCAGCTACTTCTAAAGACAATGAAGTCGAATCATCCCTAGTCCATTCATTATAATGATCTAAAAAAGAGTCACTACTTTGCACATTAGAAACATTAGGCTCCCGAGGCAAGGCCCAAACCGACTTAGTATAAGGACAATCAAAGAAAACATGAGTCAAAGACTCCACAGAAAAACCACAGAAAGGACAAGAGGTATCAAACCCCCTTTCCCTCATTCTAGAGGACAATATTTGCCTTGTAGGTAAGGCGTTGTTCAAGCATTTTCAAAGAAAAAGTTTAATCCTTTGAGAAACATTAAGGCTCCAGATTTTCTTCCAATTTTTTTTTCCTGTAGACAGTGTTTGCATTAGCATTTTTAGGTTCCAACAATCACTACAAAAAAGAAGACTTCTAGGGACGGCCAGTTTTGAAAAACCCGTCCCTAAAGAAGGATATTTGGGACGGTGATGGCCTGACCGTCCCTAATAGTCATAAAATATTTAAATCAAGACTAAAATATGTCGGTCCCAAAAAAAAACATGGTCAAATAGTATTAGTGACGGTGGAACAGGGGACGGTACATAAACCGTCCCTAATACCTCTTGGGACGGTTTTTTGTCCTCTTGGGACGTTTTTTGGCCGTCCCAAGAGGCCTTCTGTTTTGTAGTGAATTTAGCATAAAGACTTTTAACAGTAAAAATCCCATTTCTTTGAGAAACATTAAGATATTCCTGTAATCCAAATTCCCGTCTGGCGTGGGGCAAGAGGTGATGCCTCCTCCTGATGAAGCCTGCAATATTGAAATTGAACTGTCAAAGTTAGGAAGGCACCGGAACTCGTCATATTTATAAAAGCTGAGATGATATCTAAGCTCATAGGCACATGCTAACTCATAGACACATAGAGTCAGACCATCAGCTGAAAAAATACCATGGAGAACATCAGCTTAAACTGCTATATGCAA
>NW_020633294.1:0-436 GCF_003573695.1 Papaver somniferum
CAAAGGTCAAGTGGCTTGACCCGGAGAAATTTAACAAGAGAAGTAGTGTATGGAGATATGGTAACGGTGGTTGGCTCCGTTAAGAAAATTTTTACTTGTGAAAGCTTTTTCGATATGCTCACAACACATGACCAACACATGACCAAAAAATTGTTTGAAGTTCTCATAGAGCGGGAATTCGATATATTTTCAAGTTTTAATCTCAATTTATTTTGCGAGCTTTCCATTTGTTTACCTCAGTGAGTAGTCAAAAGGTAATAAGCCTCTCTTTATTTACATACTTTTGGTTGTTTTACTTCTATTTGTTACTCTAGAGTGGATTAGGATTGAATATGAAGTTCTTAGTTTCTATTTTCCTTGTCTTTTTAGTTGGAATAATTTTATATTGTTATTGGCCTGTTCTGTTTCTTAATCAATTCACATTCATGGTTTTGCT
>NW_020633294.1:447-717 GCF_003573695.1 Papaver somniferum
ATTAGTTGGAATAATTTTATGTTGTTATTGGCCTGTTTTGTTTCTTAATCAATTCACATTCATGGTTTTGGTTTGCCTGGATATTGCTTTAACTGTGCTGGTTTTGCCCGAAATTTTTCCATGGAAATATTTCATTTCCATTGTCATTGTCAATATGACATATGATAATTGACTTTGTAATTTTGTGGCAAATTCTAGTTCTCTACCTATTGGGGAGAATGATCAATTTACAAAATAAGTAGTTTTCTTTGAAGGTTACCCCAATCAATG
>NW_020633294.1:728-1000 GCF_003573695.1 Papaver somniferum
GAATAAGTTGTTTTCTTTGAAGGTTACCCCAACCAATGAAATTGTGGTAGAGATTGTGACAACCACCTTTGCTCTTCGTGACCAAAAAAATCTCGATCCTCTACAATTCTTCATGTGACTATTTAACTAGTATGCCAAAATATATGGCCTAATACTTTGTGATTCTGCAGGTGGCAATTTTAGGAAAAATAGAGCGTGCTGCATTTTTTATGGCCTTCTAGGCTAACCTTCATTAAGGGAGCATTACCTGTAAGTATTGAAGAGCTTGCAGC
>NW_020633295.1:0-394 GCF_003573695.1 Papaver somniferum
AGGGTATTGCTCCTACTCATTTATTTTTTGCTGATGATATTATGATTTTTTGCAAGGGAAATATGAAGAGTGTGAAGAATCTGGTGAAACTTTTGGAGAATTACCAACAAGCTTCTGGTCATAGGGTTTGTAGGGAGAAGAGCAAGATCTACTTCGGTGGTGGGACTTTCAGTAGGCGCCAGACCGTTGCAACTTTCTTAGGTATGGCAATATCTAACTTTCCTGATAGATATTTGGGAGTTAAGGTGATGCCGGGGATGGTTAAGTATAGTCACATCAGCAACGTTGTTGATAAGTTGAGGGATCAACTTTCGGTTCTGAAAGGTAAGATGTTATCTTTTCAGGATAGGGTTGTGCTTGTTAAGAATGTTCTTTCGAGTTATTCTATTCATAA
>NW_020633295.1:594-1000 GCF_003573695.1 Papaver somniferum
TGTTTTATTGGTGACGGTAGGGATACTTCTTTATTCTTTGATATATGGTATGGAAATACAACCTTAGCTAGTGTTTTAAATCGCATGGCTTTAGACATATCAGCTCGTGTTAGTGATATTATTGTGCAAGGTGATTGGCAGATTCATGGAGTTCATTCACAACTCCTTTTAAGTGCTGGTGTGGTGCAATAGGATTTACCAAAAATTCATATGGGAGTGGATAGGCGTTTTTGGATGCCTGATTTACAAGGTAAATTTTCTGTCAAGTCAGCTAGGGAATTGATTAGGAAGAAATATCCTATTTTGAAGGAGGCGGGGTTGTTATGGAAGAGGGTGGTGCATCCTTCTTTGGCGGCTCAAAACTGGAAGTTTATTCGTGGTGCGTGTGCTACTCTTGATAAGGTAC
>NW_020633296.1:0-511 GCF_003573695.1 Papaver somniferum
TTTTTTAAATGGCTAAACTACCCCAAATTATTAGTGGTAATTAAGTTAATTAATTGTTAATTAGTTTAATTAGATTAAAATCAGATTTAGGGATAAAATTTTGATAAAAGAAAAATTGTGTTTTTGTGTTGTGGAGAGGAAGAAGTTGAGTTTTTGGGGGATTCCAGTAGAGGAATCATATTGCTCAAAATGAAGGAACCAATCCTCAAAATGAAGAACCCGAAGCTCAAAACAATCAGGTAAACTTCCTATACTCTTCAAATTGTATGAATGATGCCCCAAGTGGTCGATTCATGTACACTATGCAACTACTCAGAGTGAGGGTCGTTAAGTCGAGAGGATAATAAACGAACGACTCTAAGGAGTCGTTAATTACTTTACACAACCTTTGACGACTCAAACCTGCAACTTTTGCAGGTTATGAAAAATCGTCAACCAAGTGTGATATAATTGACGACTCCAGCTAGTTAGGTCATATAGAGTCGTTAACTTAATATGTTTAGAACCCAAC
>NW_020633296.1:522-1000 GCF_003573695.1 Papaver somniferum
CGTCAACCAAGTGTGATATAATTGACGACTCCAGCTAGTTAGGTCATATAGAGTCGTTAACTTAATATGTTTAGAACCCAACGACTTTAAAACTTTTTACTCTATGAAGATGTTACTCTTAGGGTCGTTAATTAGGCATTCCTATATACTGACGACCCTAGCGAGCCATTTCATAGATCAAGGGTCGGCAAGCAAAATTTATAAAACCAAACGACCCTTCAACATCGTTAACGACTTCACATGACGACCCTTCAACATAGTTAACGACTACAACCATTTGACATGACGACCCTTCCTATTTTTTGAACAGGGAACAAATTTTGTATCATATAGAGTCGTTAGCGATTTAGAAATCCCTAGACGACACTATTCTAGGGCAGAAAATCAGGTTTAGGGTCGTTATCTACTACACCCTACTGGTTAACGATTTTTTATCAATTCAACATGCATATCAAAAATCGTTAAGCAATAAAAAACC
>NW_020633297.1:0-374 GCF_003573695.1 Papaver somniferum
TAGGCCTAGGACTGCTACATAATTGTGCTTACACATTAATAAAATTAGCATACTAAAAATAATGTAAAAAACTTGAATTTAGTCAATGTCGAGTGCTCAGCCATAAATTTGTTTGTCTTGGTGGCTTCCCATGTTCTTATTCATTGTAATCATTATCCAAATGCTCACCATAGCTTTTCTCAAATGCATCCCAAGAAGCAAAACCCTTAGGACGAGGATCATTTTCAACATGGATCATTTTCTTATTATGAACTAACTCCCATTCTTCATCGACAAAATCTTCTAGTATATCACCAATGCTTTCCACAAAGCCATCCCATGAAGCAAAGCCCTTCGGAGGAGGAGGATCATTATTAAGACCATTGGCAGGAACA
>NW_020633297.1:574-818 GCF_003573695.1 Papaver somniferum
GTGCACTTGCGGTATTACTGTAGGCCCGCGTTTTCATTGCGCTTAATTTTATACATATCTCCGGGCCCACCAAGTTTTTGGCCGGGGATAATTTCTAATACCCTTTTCGAGGCCTGCCAAGTTTTTGGCGCCGCTGCCGGGGACTACCAAGTTTTTGGCGCCGTTGCCGGGGATTGGTGCTGTGTTTTATCTGTGTTTTTCTTAGCTATTTTTTGCATTTCACTGCATAGCATTTGCATCTGCA
>NW_020633297.1:829-1000 GCF_003573695.1 Papaver somniferum
TTCATTTCATTTGCTGTTGGACCTGCTGTTCTGAACCTGTTTTTTCCTCTGCTGGGACGCCACCAAGGAAAAGAACCAAAACCCAACTGGGTTTTTGCAACAATATCAGAGCAGCTGGGCTGTGCTAAAAAGGTAAGCCTAAACCCATTCTTTGAGAGAACCCAACCTGTG
>NW_020633298.1:0-395 GCF_003573695.1 Papaver somniferum
AAATTCCCTACAATAATGAATATTATCTTAGAATGTTTGCTACATACCCTAAAGAGCCCTGAAAGAGCTCTGAGAAACTCTAAAAGCTAAGGAAGACTCCAAAAAGCTTTGAAAAGCTTAAATTTAATTATACTCCGTAGCACTGGGATCTACAAGCTAGGAGATTCGTTAGAGAATGATAATAACAAATCCCTAAAATAGCGAAGATCAACTTTGAATGTTCTCAAAAAAGCCTTGAAAACTCTAAAAACCCCTGAAAACTCTAAAAAGCCCTAAAATATCTAAAGAGCTCTAAAAAATCTAAAGAGCTCTGAAAAACTCTAAAAAGCTCTGAAAAAGATTTGAGTTAATTGTATTTCGTAGCACTAGTATCTACTATCCAGGGGATTCGTTCA
>NW_020633299.1:0-406 GCF_003573695.1 Papaver somniferum
CATCTTGTATCATTGTGGGCCAGTAATATCCTTGCATTTTTGCTTTGTCGGCTAGTGATCTCATGCCGCTATGATTTCCTGCGTCACCATAATGGATGTCGTTTAGAATTCGATGCCCCTCTTTCCTGGATAAGAAACGTAGTAACGGTCCAATGAAAGATTTTTTGTACAGGATTCCATCCCGAAGGTCATATCTTCCTACTTTGGAGAGTATTTTCCTATTTTGTTTGTGATCCGCGGGTAAGGTTCCATCCTTGAGAAACGCATTGATCATCATTCTCCAATCATCTTCGTTGCTGAAATCTTTGTCTTGATTTTCTTTTGATAGGATATCTTCTTCGTCACAATCGTCACGGATGTCTCCTCCCACCTGATCTTCGATATTTTCTTCCACTGTATCTTGATT
>NW_020633299.1:451-913 GCF_003573695.1 Papaver somniferum
ATGTCTTCTCCCACCTGATCTTCGATATTTTCTTCCACTGTATCTTGATTTGTAGCAAAGGAAAATTGTGTTGCAATCGAGGGTTCGTATACCCTTGTGATTTTGATAGCTTCGATACTCTTGTCCTTCAGCATGGATAATATATACGCTAGGGCATCCGCGTGCCTGAGATCCCTTCTGCATAAGTGCCGGAACTTGATGTTCGGAATTTGTGATGCCAATGTTTGGACCAAGGACATGTAAGCTGAGAGGGTGTCGTCGTACACATTGTATTCGATCCCTATTTTCCGTATGACAAGCTGCGAATCACTTGTCAGTCTTACATCGATTTCCCCCATCTTTATTATTAAGCGGAGGGCATGTACGACTGCCTCGTATTCGACGATGTTATTAGTATGCTCTTTGAATTCTAACCTGAGTGCCTGTACGATCCTTTCTCCATTTGGGGTGGTGATGACAATG
>NW_020633300.1:0-548 GCF_003573695.1 Papaver somniferum
TCATTGGTATCTCCAAGTTTGGTCCCCTCGGTTGAGCTTCCACCCGTGGTACTAAAACCACTGGTATGGTTTGATTCTGACCGTTGGTTGACGGCATTCCGAAGATTGGTGGATCTGCGGGCTGATGTGTCATAGATTCTGCTACCCCTTCTTTTTGTTGATGGATTTGGCTTGAAACCAAAGTCTTGTTAGCTTCTGTAGCCTGGAGGGCCGCAACAGTCTTCGTGGCTGCTGCTTTGAGAGCCGCGGCTGCAATGGAGTTAGTGTTCATAGGTGAAGTGATTTCCGCAGCATCCTGCCTCTGAGTAGTTGTTTTAGCTTTGTCTCCTTTCTGCTTGCTTCGGGTCATGACCGAGGTAACCCTCGGTGTCTCATTTGATGAGGCTTTGGTTTTTCCTGCCTCTAGTATCTTCTCCATTTTTAATCCTTTCCTGCATAGGGGAATAAATAAGGAGAAACAAATATATCCACGAGGATCGGGTTAGCGCCACTCGTACCCGCAAGACTATTGGAATAGAAGGAAATGAGTTGCCCAAGGTCCCTAATAG
>NW_020633300.1:559-1000 GCF_003573695.1 Papaver somniferum
GGTTAGCGCCACTCGTACCCGCAAGACTATTGGAATAGAAGGAAATGAGTTGCCCAAGGGCCCTAATAGAAGAGAAATGTAAAGACTTCATTGGTCTAGTTTTTGAAATACAAATCCTCTAATAAACGATCGTGAATCTTGTTTTCAGACTACTTTTTGAAAAAGAACTCTTGAAAAGGCAGATCCGTCGCGAGGACTCATGAATCTGGATTATTAAATCTTAGTTGAAGAAAACACCTCCCGTGCAAATCTGTGATAGATAGCCGCGGGTTTGTCTGTTTTGAAATGGTGTTTGTGAAAATGAAGAACATGAACCCAGAATTAAAAAGGTTTTGAAAGTACGCTGAACCCAGAAAATGGCACAAACATAATGCGCGTTTTAAGGTGAAATCACAGGATAAGATAAATCTTTTACCGGGACAAAGTCCCTGTTTCTAGCGC
>NW_020633301.1:0-275 GCF_003573695.1 Papaver somniferum
TCTCTGAATCCAAACAAATCAGATACTAGTCTAATTACGATTCTTCTTTCCTAGTTTTCTTCGTTTTTTTCAGTTCCATATCTCAAAGATTCGTCATCGTCATTGTCTTCTCCCAATTTCTTCGTTTCAAATTCAAAGATTCGTCATCGTCTTCTCCCAATTTCAATTCAAAGATTCAGAGGGCAATTTTAGGTTTGATTGAAGAACCGGAAGAGAAGCTACAAGTTTTGAGATCTGTTTATTCGAGATACGTAGAAGAATCAAATTCAGTTGTT
>NW_020633301.1:475-860 GCF_003573695.1 Papaver somniferum
TATAGCCATCATGGTTGATGAGATCAGGGTGAAGCTAATGGACCAAATGTGTAAACGTCGTGAGGACTCTGCTAACTTAATGAAATGGCGTCAAACTCTATGTCCAGAATATGAAGCTCTACTCCACGACAACAAGATGCATGGATGTAACTACCAAGTCACCAAGTCGTCGGAATATGTGTTTGAAGTTCATGCTTCATTAACACAGACTGTCGATTTGAAAAGAAGAACATGTTCTTGCAACCGTTGGCGTATTGACGGTTTACCGTGTGCCCATGTTGTCCGTTGCATCATGGTGAATGGAGAAGATCCTTACAATTATGTTGAGCACTATTTTACAGTAAAGTTCTACCGAGAATCGTATAAACATGCAATCAATCCTGTT
>NW_020633302.1:0-278 GCF_003573695.1 Papaver somniferum
CTTGTAAATTTGTTGTGTCATCTTATGTTTGTATCTATGTTATTCCAAAATCAGTTCAAAAGAAAGAAAGAAAAAAAAAGTACTCATTCTCTGTTATTATGCTCTACATCAGTAAAAATGTCAAAGTGTCTCTCTTGCCTCAAAATGAGAGTAGTCAATTGATGAGTGCCAAATATTGTATATATTTATCCCTTTTTGTTGGCATTTAACTCATCCTTTGCGCATTAATTCTACATTTTATCCCATATTCTGTATTTTCATTGTTTTCAAGAATAAAT
>NW_020633302.1:478-778 GCF_003573695.1 Papaver somniferum
GTTTTGTTCTTATGATTTGTTCTTAGGATAGTCTCATTTGCCCTAGCCCTGCTGTGTAATAATTTGACAAAAGCCTTAGAATGTTAAACAAGTTTAGGAACACTTGAACTTAGTTTAAGCTACAACTTCATGCTGAATTCACATACCTTTGACTAGTTGTACCTTAAAAATACAACTAGTACTTTGGAAAGAACTATAGTTGTGCTTAACATTTCAATAAGAAAATCATAGCATGAACTAGGGTGAAATCAAGCCCCTTATTTCACTGATTTTCTTAATCCACAACTTCTTTCATCTTCA
>NW_020633302.1:789-1000 GCF_003573695.1 Papaver somniferum
TTAATCCACAACTTCTTTCATCTTCATTTAGTTTGCTGTTTCATGTCCTGTTAGTGTCTTGTTTAATTCTGTTAGTTCAATTTACTGTTAGTTTTCATATCCTTGTTTAGTTAGTTCACAGCTTAGAAAACAGTTTAGGAAACTTCAACTTACACACCCTAGTCCCTATGGATTCGACCCGTATTTGCACAAGCTACAACCGACACCGTAC
>NW_020633303.1:0-385 GCF_003573695.1 Papaver somniferum
TATTAAGTTCTGAGACTAAGCCTAAGTACTTTAGGTTAATGGAATCGACACATTTTCCTAAGAATGACCACTACTCTCACTGTGGTCAACTATGTAAGTCATATCTGATTGACTTAGAGGATCCGCAATTATTTAGGTTATTACTTCGTGATTCTAAGTTCGTATTTGAGTTTTTACAGACTCTAAGACCTAGTGATTCGGATTCCATCTATGAAGAAACTCAGCCAATGAAAATATTCTATTTAGACCCTTTCATAGAACCTGAACTTGAACCGCATTTAGCGATAGTTTTCAGAAAACTAGGTAAGGGCATGCTATTCTTGTCCACTTTCTTGGTTCATTGCAGTTTCCTTTGGTCAGCTCTATTTAGTTTTGAAGACCCACA
>NW_020633303.1:585-887 GCF_003573695.1 Papaver somniferum
TATCTCAATCCATTAGGATAGGTTCATTTTGGCGGAGGCCTTCAGACAGATATGGGAAACGCCGTTCACTTAGTAAACATCAAAACCATCTATGTTTTTCTATATCCATCTCTTAATATTTCAATGTGATTAGTTTGACTCCGAATATGATGTCCATAGTGCAACTATCTGTGTAGAGCTCTGTCACTTATATATGAATTTTAGTATGCTTGAGTGCAAACTCGTGTACATCAATTGGAATTTCGCATCAGGGTACTTGCTCTTGTAGTCAATAAGTATACCAACCAAGGAGATTCTTTAGT
>NW_020633304.1:0-589 GCF_003573695.1 Papaver somniferum
ATTTTTGGTCAAGTTGGTGATGTTTCCTTATCTAGGCAAGATGGCTATTAATCCAAACATATTTGATTACCATATTAAAGTGTTTGTGATAACTTTTAATTCCTGCCTAAAAATGTGATTTATTCACATAAATACAATATTTGCTAATTAATTATTTATTTAATTATTTTGGCAAGAATTGTAACTTATGAAAGACTCCCAAAATTAGGAGAGTCTTGAAAAAGGAAAATAACTATGCTTAGCTTTCAAGCTACCTTTCACTATAAATAAAGGGTTTGTGAATGGTACAGGTTTTTATCCCCTTTGGAAATTGATGTAAGCTCATAAGGTTGTTTTCCATGTCTTCTGTTCTTCGTGAACAAGAGTGAGATAAAAGTCTTTGTATTGGGGATCACAAAGCTGAGTTGGATTAATCTTCGTGATTGATTATACAATTTGTAATCTAGGTTTTTCACCTCTTGTCCATTCTAAGGTTTTCTCTTCTTATATAAAACCATTCAAGAGTGTTGATCATAAACCCTAGGTTTTGATAGATTTCAGTTTCCAATCGTAACCAACACTTGTTAGTCGAAATCGGAAGCTAGAAAGA
>NW_020633304.1:600-1000 GCF_003573695.1 Papaver somniferum
CCTAGGTTTTGATAGATTTCAGTTTCCGATCGTATACCAACACTTGTTAGTCGAAATCGGAAGCTAGAAAGAAAACTTCGATTAAGGTATCTCGTAAAAATCCTTAAGAAGTTTTAAACAAGATATCTCTAGATTTATTCTAGTTGTTCTTGTTGTAGTATAATTAGGTTTCTCTTCCTTTATTGAAGAGTATAATAATCCCTAATCTACAGGTTTGTTTTGATATTACTTTTACCTAGTAATTGTTTTTATCAAAATAAACACAAGATTTCCAAAACCTTGATTTACATCTAAAGGGAGATCAAACCGGTGTTTTGTGCAAACAAAATATCAAATCGTATCAATCGTGTTGTTGTATCTTCTAAAGAGAGCCTTGGGTTCTGGTAGAAGATTTACGAGA
>NW_020633305.1:0-170 GCF_003573695.1 Papaver somniferum
ACCCGGAGGACAAGTGTTATTCGGACTCTCGCTTTTGGACAAGGGGTAACCTAATTACTAAGGGGCACACCCAAATCACCCCCGAGGCATCTGCTATTCGCACCCCTACTCTAGATAGGGGGCTACCAGTTTCTTCCCCATTTGAACCGAGTTTTGGCGGGAAAAATAGT
>NW_020633305.1:181-425 GCF_003573695.1 Papaver somniferum
TATTCGCACCCCTACTCTGGATAGGGGGCTACCAGTTTCTTCCCCATTTGAACCGAGTTTTGGCGGGAAAAATAGTTCTTCACCTGCGTAATTGTTGAAGCAAATTTTGGACGTGATATAAGGAGATTCAAGGGCTAGTTTTCATTGGGTTGGACCTGTTATAACCTAACAGGGATGGTATGGGTGTTCGAATCGACTTACTTGGGCTGGATAATCGTGGGATGCAAAACAGGGAAGATATTCT
>NW_020633305.1:502-777 GCF_003573695.1 Papaver somniferum
AAATTTTGGACGTGATATAAGGAGATTCAAGGGCTAGTTTTCATTGGGTTGGACCTGTTATAGCCTAACAGGGATGGTATGGGTGTTCGAATCGAGTTATTTGGGCTGGATAATCGTGGGATGCAAAACAGGGAAGATATTCTCAAAACAGGGAAAATATTCTATTCTCGGAATTTTTGGATGGAAGATACGTGCATGGGTCGACTGTATTGGTTGGAAACAAATTCTACAACTCAGAGAAGACGCGTGAAATAGATAAACCAGGTAACAAATCC
>NW_020633305.1:786-1000 GCF_003573695.1 Papaver somniferum
TGGATAATCGTGGGATGCAAAACAGGGAAGATATTCTCAAAACAGGGAAGATATTCTATTCTCGGAATTTTTGGATGGAAGATACGTGCATGGGTCGACTGTATTGGTTGGAAACAAATTCTACAGCTCAGAGAAGACGCGTGAAAGAGATAAACCAGGAAACAAATCCCGTAACAAGTCAGAAGAATAAAAAAAAATATATCGAAAATATTCT
>NW_020633306.1:0-713 GCF_003573695.1 Papaver somniferum
GTTGGCATGCCGCTGTTGATGGTGGTTTTTAGCTTAGGGTTAAAATCGTAAACCTTAGTCAAACAGTGACATCACACTTGAGTAATAATGTCGCCACTAGCACATTTATTGAACCGTTCAACATGACTGCGTAAAATTACCGAGGTACCTTTTTTATGCATATGCCATGCTCTACGGCAGAGCCCTCGGTACTGACCATCATCATCTCTACACATGCCAGCCGCGCATGCTAGCCAAACGTGCCAATTGCATGCCATGCCAGCCACATCTTCGCGCCAAAGAAATGCCAACCATGCCATCCGCACCACCGTGCTAATGGCATGCCATGCCAGCCACATCTCCGCGCCAAGGCATGCCAACCATGCCAGCCGCACCACTGTGCCAAAGGCATGCCAACCATGCCAGCCGCACCACCGTGCTAATGGCATGCCATGCTAGCCACATCTCCGCGCCAAAGGCATGCCAACCATGCCATCCGCACCACCGTGCCAATGGCATTTGGTGTGCTTGGGAACGACACACAAAAGACTTGCAAGTATACAAGGCCAAGTTTTAGTATAGAGAGTAAGCAAGGGATTAGTCCACAGGGAGTGGGAGCATACAAGAAATTTTCCTAAGCTAGCAATGGAGACAAGGCACTATGGCAGTGAGCAAGGCAAAGTAATATGGCAATTGCAAAGAACCAAAACAGTTAACAAAGCAAAGATGACAAA
>NW_020633306.1:724-1000 GCF_003573695.1 Papaver somniferum
TCAAGGAAAAGTAATATGGCAATTGCAAAGAACCAAAACAGTTAACAAAGCAAAGCAGTTAACACAAGATGGAAAAACAGCAAAGATTAAATGGCAGAGGATATAAAATAAAAATAGCAGGGAACCAAGGTGTAAGCCAAGTGCAGGGGGAGTTTTTGCACTGATTTCAGTGCACAACAGCTTCAAAATGCAAGAAAAACAGTGAAGGAAGGTAAATTTAGCAGGGAACAAAATAGAACTGAAATTATAAGTGATTGTAAAGGATTTGTGGTTAAG
>NW_020633307.1:0-446 GCF_003573695.1 Papaver somniferum
TTCTCCCTTTTCATCATTTGTAAACCATTTTTGAGCAATGAAATCGAATTCTGAGTGTGTTTCCAAGATGATGAGAGGCTGAATTCTCGCTTAACCAAGGCAATGGATGAAGCTATTTACACATGAATAATGGGTAACTATTTCATTTTCTCTAATTTTTAATTATAATTCACTCAATCACTGCCTTTGCAGAGTTTTTAAATGTTTACATAATTTTCTTAATTACTTGTGATTCAATTTGATAGACTATACTTTGTTTAATCAATTGATAGTCTATGCTTGGGAATACAATTAATATTTGATAATATGTTTGATTATTTGTGAATTAAGAAATAAGGGAATTAAAAGATAATTAGAGTTTTAGATTATTTTCCATAATTTATTCATGTGTGATAGTGGAATCAGTGTCTTGGTTATTCCTAATAATCTTGAATTAAGTTTTGTTT
>NW_020633307.1:457-1000 GCF_003573695.1 Papaver somniferum
GATTATTTGCCATAATTTATTCATGTGTGATAGTGGAATCAGTGTCTTGGTTATTCTTAATAATCTTGAATTAAGTTTTGTTTGTTTTTAAATTTCATTAAATCTAAAATCTTTTGCTTTCACAAGTCTCAACAAACTTTTTACTATATTTCAATTGAAAATCACATCAAGTACCTAAATACTCAAAAGAAAACACAAGATACATAATTTACAAGAAAACTAAGCAAAGAAAGCATAAACAATAAATAAATATTAAGGTGTTTTAGACACCTATCAAATTCCCCCATACTTAGACTTTGCTAGTCCTCGAGCAAATCAAACAAAACAATTCTAAAATATACAAAAAACTCCATGTCTCCGAGAATACGGTTACTCTTAGCATGAATAACAAGCCTTTGAACCCCTAGGTGTCCCTAGTGGACGAGTTATAGTCTCGTGAAGGTTTACAAGAGGTCTGCCTTCAAAACCTATATTTTCAACTCCATCTACCTGTGACAAATCTATGAACGAATCCAGAATGGCTATTGGAGGAGGTACCTGATA
>NW_020633308.1:0-289 GCF_003573695.1 Papaver somniferum
TACGAATCTCTTCCAACTCATTGATCTGGAGTTTCCTATGGGCTCCTGCCTTGTCGAGTGAAAAATTTAGCTGTTGTTATAAGCTCTATGTTCTAACTCAACAGGTAAATGACATGCCTTGCCATAAACAAGCCGATAAGGCGACATTCCAATAGGAGTCTTAAACGTAGTACGGTAAGCCCATAAGGCATCAGTAAGCCTAGACGACCAGTCTTTCCGATTAGGATTAACTGTTTTCTCTAATATACGTTTTATCTCCCTATTGGAAACCTCAACTTGACCACTAGTC
>NW_020633308.1:489-790 GCF_003573695.1 Papaver somniferum
TTAGTATCCTTCTTAGACAAAAGATATTTTAAAGCAGCATGATCAGTATATATGATAATCTTAGAACCTAAGAGATAGGGTCTAAACTTGTCTAAGGCAAACACAATGGCTAATAGCTCCTCGGTAGTGGTATAGTTCAACTGGGCATCATTCAGAGTTTTGCTAGCATAGTAAATCACTTGAAGTAACTTATTTTCTCGCTGACCTAGCACAACACCAATAGCATAATATGAAGCATCACACATGATCTCAAAGGGTAGGTTCCAGTTGGGTGCCTGGACTATGGGGGCGGTAGTGAGTA
>NW_020633309.1:0-312 GCF_003573695.1 Papaver somniferum
CAAATTCCGCATCCTCTTCACCCATTTCTTCACATCTTTCAGGGGTAGAATATCACTGTGTTGTCATCCTCTTGCAAGACAAAAGAACAACAACAAATACCAACCTTTACTAGAGAAATGTTGAAAATTGATTTTAACTAATGTGATGCAAAAGTTGAAAACCCTAAACACAAATGCTTTTACGCTAAACCAAAAACGATTCAACATATTGTGACTTTTTCACACATGAGTTTCAATCGGAACTCCTTATGATCCTTTGATAAAGCCTACCAACATGGGCTAGAACTTAATCCTGCTAAACCAAAAAGTCAC
>NW_020633310.1:0-472 GCF_003573695.1 Papaver somniferum
GACAGGTTGGGTACCGAAAATTTCTGTTGAGTTTGTAGTTTGCAAACTTGTAAACCAGTCACCTTAGGTACGCGTACCCGTACGTATACCCATGGAAGTTTTCGAACCGAAAATTTCTGCCGAGTTTGTAAACTCAAATCCGGTAGCTAAGGTACGCGTACTCAAGCTGGTGATATCCCAAATCGGTAGTTCATGAACTTAAAACAATAAATTATAAGGAATGCAATCTTTGCAAACCGTGGCTATATTGTTCATGAATTAATTCAAGTGGATCAAACCGATTTTGTTTCAATTGTGTCTATGAATAAAGACCTAAGCAATTGAACAACTCTATCAACTAGTTCTTATGAGTCATTTGAACTAGTTATGAGAAAGATGAATACGGTTAATATGAAAGTGCTCATATGGCTAACCATTGGTTAACTATTTGTGAACCAACTAAGTGTACACGTTTAGGTACGGTTACTCAAAC
>NW_020633310.1:483-1000 GCF_003573695.1 Papaver somniferum
ATTGGTTAACTATTTGTGAACCAACTATGTGTACACGTTTAGGTACCGTTACTCAAACCTAAATGAATGCATTTCATTTGTGTGTGTGAAAAGCTAAGTTTCGATCTAACGGTTGAAAGATATTAGCTTGGTTGAATCAGGTTTTTCATCTAACGGTGAATATTGAATGCTTTGTTACCAAGGTAACTTAGATTGAAAACCCTGATTTGAAAACTATATAAAGGAGGCATCTAGCATCTGGAAAAACTAATCCCCACACCTCCTGTGTGATACTAGTTGGTTTGCTAGAGTCGATTCTCCTTTAACTTTAGGTTTCTTCTCGAGACCCTATAGGTTAACGTCTGAAAGACTTCATTGGGATTGTGAATCTAGACGAAACTACTTTTCTTGTAGTTGAGCGATCTGATCTTGCCATTTTCTATCACTACACCAAATTTAGTGATTAGCAACGGTAACTGGCAATTGCAAAGTGGGGTCGCAACAATTCCTCTCTGTTACGAAAGTCGTTGTTGCAAAT
>NW_020633311.1:0-561 GCF_003573695.1 Papaver somniferum
TCCCTTCCTTTTAGGATTTCTTTATTTTTCTTTTGTTTTTCTAGTGTATGCCCAAGGTTATTAAAGAGCGTGCTTGGAAAAGAAACACTCTAGGTCGTTTGATTAGTGACAAACCTAATAGTTCTTCTTGTGAAGGCGGGGAGATCGAAGACTCTTCTTTTGAGAGCCCTGTTTTTGGAAACTTCAGTTTTGAGAATCTGTCTCTTCGTGAGGAAAATACCCCTAGTACTTCAGCTGTGCCAGCGATGGAAACTTTGAAAGATTACATGTTCCCAACTAGGTCCACCCGAGCTTCGTGCATTAAATTGCCAGCCACTACGGCTAATTTCAAGATAAAACCTAGTATTCTTCATATGATCCCTATATTCTTAGGGAAAGATGATGAGAACCCTTATTTTCATATTAGGTACTTTGAGGAAATTTTTGGGACAATTAGAATAAAAGACCTTACTGATGAAGTCTTGAAACTTAAGATGTTTCCCTTTTCCTTGAGAGATAAAGCCAAGACCTGGCTGAACAACCTACCATCTGAATCCATTGAAACATGGCAGGAACTTATTG
>NW_020633311.1:578-1000 GCF_003573695.1 Papaver somniferum
TTTTCCTTGAGAGATAAAGCCAAGACCTGGCTGAACAACCTACCATCTGAATCCATTGAAACATGGCAGGAACTTATTGTTGCTTTCTATATGAAATTCTACCTTAAGCATAAAACTGCGTTAGGCAGAAAATTAGTGCTAGTGTGCAACAAGAGGGAGAGTCTCTTTATAGGTTCTTAGAGAGATTCAATGATCTCCTATCCCAGTTTCCTCACCATGGATTTGATAAGATGAAACTCGTAGAGATTATTTATGATGGTTTAGACTATTCAACCAAAGCCATGGTTGAGTCTATGTGCGCTGGTGAGTTCACTATTAAAAGTGTTGATGATGCTTTCACCTTCTTAGGAGATGTCGCTGAAAAATCCCAACAGTGGGAGTCTTGTGTTGAACCCCCAAAAGACTCTTGGTCAATAGAAGTA
>NW_020633312.1:0-579 GCF_003573695.1 Papaver somniferum
AGAGGTGCAACACATCACAAAGGGGAATCGATCCTTGTATGAGGTGCATCAAGTTTTTAGCGGAAAGGGGAACGATCCTATGGACATGTGCAACACGTTTTTAGGCAAAGGGGAACTGATACTATGGACATGTGCAACACATATAAGTTACGTACCATATATATGTGGGGAACCGATCCTAGTACCTAGTCAACCGAATTTTGAAAAACTAGTGTGACTATACACAGTACTCACATGGAGGTAGAACCGAAACTTGTTTTGGTAGAACCGTTAAACCCATGATTTGTGATTGAGTGTTCTTGATCAATCACATAGTTCTTGAAAGTCAGATGAACCAATTCTAAACTTGTTTGGAAGTGTGGCAAATCGGTTTCATGGTTGTAACTATGAAAGAGGACTTACAAAGTAAGGATGTCGACATACTTTGAACACGTACAATAATGTTTATCTTTTATTGTTCAAAGTTATTCCTTAATAGCTAAAGGAAGAAAATCCCAGGATCGAAATATAAATAAGTTAAGAATCTTTTATTTAAGGTTTTTAATTTTATTTTAGGAAAATGAGAATTAGTAATGTGCA
>NW_020633312.1:590-1000 GCF_003573695.1 Papaver somniferum
CAGGATCGAAAGATAAATAAGTTAAGAATCTTTTATTTAAGGTTGTTAGTTTTATTTTAGGAAAACGAGAATTAGTAATGTGCATTTACTAGTTAAAGATTTTCCAAAGAGATTTTCGGTCAATATTTTGGACAAAGCATTTACAGGAATTATGGAAATCGAATTTGTAATATATTTCATATCTTGAGAATATTTTCGGTTTTGGAAATTCCTTGGTGTCCAAACTTCCTTGTCTATAAATACTTGAAGTTTGCATTTCTAGCAAACAAATCCTTCGTGACAGCAAACTTCCTCGGTTGTGTTGTTACTGGTGTAGCCGCCTATTCGGAGAGGAGAGTAACCTAATTAGGCGAAATCTCTTACGGCCACAAAGTATAAAGTCTTCTTTTGGATTGAGAAGCTCTCTTAGT
>NW_020633313.1:0-572 GCF_003573695.1 Papaver somniferum
TTTTTTTGAAGAAGGAATTGATTTTTACATATGGTAGCTCTTTTGATACATAACAAAAAGAAACAAAAAATTACATGACACTTTGCAAGAGGTAGCCCTTTTTTATGCACCCAGTTAAATTCGATGGTTGTCTTTCTTAATGTAACCTCCACCTTCTATCCCAACCAACCAAAGAACAAGCTAGTCAAGTTTCGTTCAGTATTCTAAAGTGATTGGCAATCGTAACTTCCTATCAAACACCTTGAAGATCGAGGCTATACATGTATTGGTAGATCGTGCGCGTGCAAATTTCTTATCACTATGTGAATTGTGCTAGAATCAGGGTGCCTAAATATCTAGACTAAGACTCCTAATAATTACATATTTGCACAAGAGTCAACATTTCAAGGTAAATGAGCTCCATTTTTATGTTTTTATCATTTTCTATTTTTTTATTTTGATTTTTTTCATTTTTTTCAAAAAGGAAGAGTTCAATTTTTTCAATATAGCATGTTATCGGGATATCTACTCTATACCCCCAAACCTAAACTAAACATTGTCCTCAATGTTTCAAAAGATGAATAAAATTATAA
>NW_020633313.1:592-1000 GCF_003573695.1 Papaver somniferum
TAAACTAAACATTGTCCTCAATGTTTCAAAATATGAACAAAATTATAATACAACATATGAAGAGGATCATGTTGAGTAGAGAAAAAGGAAAGAGAATACCCGACGTCGGCGAAAGCAAGATTAGAACTCCGTTATTCAAGGCAAAAATCCAACATATGTCAGCCGAGATCATATTGGATTAGAAAAATATGTACAAAAGAAACAAAAGGATTTTTAAAAATTTTATCTACTGGATTATATACAAAAAATTCACCATACACTAACAATCTAAAGAGTTGAGGATCAACCTAAAAGACGAAGTGTAGACATTTCAACAGCTTCACACAATAATAATATGATAGGCATGCAAGTGAAGCTGTGAAACAAAATGAGCTACCCCCAAACCTGGATTTTTCAACATATAAAATT
>NW_020633314.1:0-380 GCF_003573695.1 Papaver somniferum
CAGGAATTTCTTGGGAATCCTTAGAGACTGTTTCAGTTTCCTCGTCTACGGGCTCCTCTTGGGAAGTAGAAGGTGGAACTACAGTATGTCCACTAGGCATGGCTACCTTATTGTCTACCGTTTTACCTCTACTAATTTTGTTATCGAGTTCACATGGTTTGATGATTTCTCACCATCTAAAGATATTTGATGGACTCCCCTAGGGTTGGGTTGTGGTTGACTAGGAAACTTTCCTTTTTCTCTCAATGTCTCATTAATCTGACTAACCTGGGTTTTCAACTCGGAAATAGCCTGAGAGTTAGCTTGTACCATCTTTTTATTTTCATCTAATCCTTGTGCAACCGATTGCTGAAATTCTAAAGTGTTCCGAGTTAACAAGG
>NW_020633314.1:496-782 GCF_003573695.1 Papaver somniferum
AATAGACTCTTCTAAACTCATGATTTTCTTATATGAAGGGATCTGAAACTGTGCCGGAGCTGAAGGATTCTTAGTATAGCCAAACCTGGGGGAACCTGAGCATTACTAGACTGACCTTGATTCTGGCCCTTGGATCAAGAAGGGTTTGGATGGTTTCTCTAGCCATGGTTATAGGTTTCTGAATATGGGTCAAACTTCTGTCGGTTATCAAACCTAGTGTTGTTATAAAGAGCATTGGCTTGCTCTTCAACAACATGGCCTTCCCAAAAAGGCTCATTTCTACCAC
>NW_020633315.1:0-423 GCF_003573695.1 Papaver somniferum
CCAAAGTTTGCGAACTTTGTTGATAAAGAGAACCGGAAGAATGACGTGAGCCAAGTCCGCGAAACTCAGTCCGCGAACTGCCGAAGTTCTCAAACCCGAGAATTTCTGCTGGAGTTGGAAAACTACTTGCGTGAAACTAAGTCCGCGAACTCAGTCTGCAAACCGACGAAGTTCTCATACCCGAGAATTTTTGCTGGAGTTTGTAAACTCTTCTCGGTAACTCAAGTCCGCGAACCTAGTCTACGAACTTGAGAAGTTTATATATCTGAAGATGATTTCTGAACTTAAACTTAAAAAGACTTAGGAATGCAGTTTGAAAACCGTGGCTATAAAATTTCATGAACCGATTCAAGTGAATCAAATCATCTTTGCTTCAATTGTGTCTTGTGTAGTACATGAGATTTTCTTGCAATTAAACAACTC
>NW_020633315.1:623-1000 GCF_003573695.1 Papaver somniferum
ACAAATCATAAAGATTAATACTGCGAAAACATCATCTTCCAAACAGTTTTAGAACTTAAACAAAGAAACCTAAAAAAGAACAAGAAGATGAAAAATAATAGCTATGTGTAGTCACAATCATAGTTATTCAAAGCAATAGTTATTCTTCCAACCAAATCAAAAAGAAGACATACTAGGCAACAATGTCTTTGAGAAATTCTTTATCGTTCCCAAACTCCTTGTCGTCAACAACCATTGGAACATAAGGTTCGTGGAGATAGGAGTTAATATCAACAAACCATCTTGGCTGATGATGTCGAACTAGGGCTTTTTGAATTTCCAAAGATCTTAAAACGCAAGCCTTTATTTCACGAATCTCCTTTCTTACGTCCTTCAAC
>NW_020633316.1:0-409 GCF_003573695.1 Papaver somniferum
CAAGATAACCCCTCTAATATTCCACAGCCGAACACCCCTCAAGATATGACCATTAAGCACAAGTTCAAAAGAACTCTCCCCCATTTGATGTCATTCCCGAAAGAACAACAAGAGCAACCTTAATTTTAAAAGAAAAGAAGGATTTTATTGGACACCAAAAACCATGAGAATGATTTCCTATATCCAAAAAACTCAATCCAATTAATCAAAAGTAAACCCATGATTAATTTAATCGGAATACACAATCAAATTAAACAAAAAAAGTGATCAATTTAATTGATTGTGCTCAACATAAGAGAACTTATGGAGACACGAAAATACTCAACAAGATTAATTACAAGAGATCCCATAATTAATCTAATTGGAATACACAACCAAACTAATCACAAAAGTAATCAATTTAATTGTC
>NW_020633316.1:420-1000 GCF_003573695.1 Papaver somniferum
CAAGAGAACCCATAATTAATCTAATTGGAATACACAACCAAACTAATCACAAAAGTAATCAATTTAATTGTCATTTGTTTTGCTCGACATAAGAAAACTTACGGAGCAATAACTAAATAACCAAACAAGATGATTAATTTAGTTCAATATGCTCGACATAACATATTTCACGGAACACCAACTAAGCTAATAAATCAACTTGGTTGTAAGTGCTCAACATAAGATGCATTACGAAGCCTCACAGTAATACATAAAAATATGGATCAGGGATGATCAATACTGCGGAATACACAAGGATTCATTTTATTTTCCATCACTATTTGCATAAAGATATTAATAGACATAATCCTTGAAAAGCAAAAGATTTTAACCTATCTTCCATCAAATGTTTGAAAATATAGGCTTAACTTTTGTATTTGTCAAAAATCCATTCATTATTTTACCAGTACGTGAATACCAATCACGAACGACTTTACTTTTGACAAAGTATGGGACAAACATAGTTCACGGACGTAAACACCAATATCCCATAACAAATTGCAATATATCAAATCATAAAAATTAATACTGCAAAAACATC
>NW_020633317.1:0-739 GCF_003573695.1 Papaver somniferum
TTATCTCACCCTGCCAGATGAAGTAAATTCCATACTTAATTTCTCCTTCTCGAACAACATACTCACCTGAATCTACAATCAATTTCAATTCAGTACAAACACAAAAATTTAACCCCTAGAAGAAATTGAAGGGAAATGTTATTGATTTTAATTCAAATTTACACGAACAAAAAACACAAACAAAAATTCTTACTATAATGTTTGAACTGGATAAGTTGAGCAATCTTTAGCAGTGATGCAGTTGGGAGTCTCTGTAATAACAGAACGTGAGATGGAAACTCGATTACTGTTCTTCACCAATATATCAAAAATTAGATAAGGTATGATTAGATTAAATAAACTCAGAGATACCATATGAGCAGAGTCAGCTTATATATAATACAAGGAGTTATGGATGGAGGGAAGGAAATAACATGATGTACCTGTTTTTCTTAGATATGAGATGTTTCTTGGATAACACCTTCTTTCTACTTATCAGGAACGATCACCTTTCGATAGCTTCTTCTCACCTGCAAATCAAAACTCTAAAAGTCATCATTTCGTACGAGTAATTTTTAAACCATAGTACTTCACTTTATGAATTCACAACAGAAAAAGAGAAAAATTACACTTATCGCACACCATAGTAATTTAGGTTCTCGATCTGTTTTTTATTAGAGATTTTAAGATATCCCATTCTATTTGTACTCTAACAGAGAGACACTCCTGTCCTAAAATTCATAGTCTCTTAACAGTGTCC
>NW_020633317.1:750-1000 GCF_003573695.1 Papaver somniferum
CTCTAACGGAGAGACACTCCTGTCCTAAAATTCATAGTCTCTTAACAGTGTCCTAATAGATCTACATCTGTGTCACTTATTGAACCAAGCTACGCAAGGAAACACCATACTATTAGTTCTAGTAGCAATAATTGACAATACAAAAGCCTTAGCATACAAGGTGTACATAAAGCCTTGGCATCTGATAGATTGTTAACTATTTTAGTATGCTAATTTTTGATGCAGGACCACTCTTTGCCTCACAGCAACA
>NW_020633318.1:0-473 GCF_003573695.1 Papaver somniferum
TGTCTTATGTAGTACATAAGATTTCCTTGCAATTGAACTCTCTAACTAGTTCATTTGAGTCATTTGAACTAGTTATGGCGAAGAAGAATATGATTGATATGAAAGTGATCATATGGCTAACCATTTGGTTAACTATTGTTGAACCAACTAATGTACAAGTTTGGGTACTGTTACACAAGCCCAGGAACGTGCATTTCATTTGTGTATAACAAGCTATGTTTTCGATCTAACGGTTGATAAATATTAGCTTTAATCTAATCAGGTTTTCATCTAACGGTGAATATTGAATGCTTTGTTACTAAGCTAACATTGATTGCAAAACCTGATTTGAAAGATTATATAAGGGAGAACTCTAGCAACTGGGAAACATAATCCCCATACATTCTGTGTGATACTAGTTGTGCTAAGCTAGAGTCGATTCTCCTTTAAACTTTGGTTTCTTCTTCTAAACCAGGTTAACGACTTAAAGACTT
>NW_020633318.1:484-1000 GCF_003573695.1 Papaver somniferum
CTAGAGTCGATTCTCCTTTAACCTTTGGTTTCTTCTTCTAAACCAGGTTAACGACTTAAAGACTTCATTGGGATTGTGAAGCCAGACCGATACTACTTTTCTTGTAGTTGTGTGATCTGATCTTGCTGTTTCTATCATACGAGTAGAATTTTAATAATTGTCTTGAGATTTCTATCTCCAATAGGCAAGATAAAAAGTAATCACAAACATCTTCGTCTCATCGTTTGTGATTCTACAATATCTTTTTTCGCTGCGTCGATTAAGACTATTGTGAGGTGATTGATAATACTAGGCTGTTCTTCGGGAATATAAGACCGGTTTATCAATTAGTTCCTGTTCACCTTGATTTATCAAAAGACGGAACAAAACTCATAGGTATATTCCTGGGAGACGGATATCTATTATCATAGACTTTTCTGTGTGATACAGATTTGTTTATTAAATTCTTAGACTTTGGGTCATAGCAACTCTTAGTTGTGGGTGAGATCAGCTAAGGGAATCAAGTACGTATCATCC
>NW_020633319.1:0-580 GCF_003573695.1 Papaver somniferum
AATAAACTTGTCGACCTCAATAAGAACATCCTCGATAGCACCTCGAGGAATTTTGACAGACCTATCAGCTAACTGAAGTGTTATCTGAGTGGGTTTCATTTCACCAAGTCCTAGTTGTAAGTACACATGGTACGGCAGTAAGTTCACACTGGATCCTAAGTCAATTAAAGCTTTTTCTACCCGGTGTTTACCTATTGTACAATCAATGGTTGGGGAACCTGGGTCTTTGTACTTTGGAGTGGTAGTGTTCTGAATGATTGAACTTACATGACTAGCTAAAAAGGCTTTCTTATGGACGCTAAGTTTTCGCTTTCGCGTACACATATCCTTAAGGAACTTGGCATAAGCAGGAATTTGCCTAATTGCATCTAATAAAGGAAGGTTTATGGTAAATTTCTTAAAAACCTCCAATATGTCATTAAAGTTCGATTCCTTATTTGTTGATGCTAATAGCTGGGGAAATGGGGCTCTAGGCACAGAATCAGACCTCTCAGGAACCGAATTAGCATCATTGGAAATTTTATCTGTCCCCTCAGACAGTGGTCCTGAGGGATGAGATCCTGAGGGGTGAACTACAGTA
>NW_020633319.1:591-1000 GCF_003573695.1 Papaver somniferum
TCCCCTCAGTTAGTGGTCCTGAGGGATGAGATCCTGAGGGGTGAACTACAGTATGTTCACTATCGGGCATGGTTACCTGATTGTCTACTACTCTACCACTCCTAAGGGTTCTAATAGCATTCAATTGATTCGATGGTTTTGCACCTACTTCATGAACTCCTCTAGGGTTGGGGGTAGTCTGACTAGGGAGCCTTCCGTTATTTCTCTCACTTAAGGTCTTAGCTATTTGGCCGACTTGAAGTTCTATCTTAGCAAGGCTCTGGGCATTAGTTTGAAAGTTCTGCTTGGTTTCCTGTTGAAAACTAATTTGGCTCTGTGCTAACATATCCTGAGTTTTTGCTAACATCTTAATAGATTCATGTAAGCTAGTCGTTTTTTTTTCTGGGCCTGATGAATTCTTAGTGTAACC
>NW_020633320.1:0-340 GCF_003573695.1 Papaver somniferum
TCAACAGCACTACTGTGTTGCTAGGCATGCTTCCTCGACACATTCTTCCTCTTGGTGTTGAGACGTGCAAATTCCTCAACACCACCACTGTGTTGCTAGGCAAGCTTCCTCAATACATTTTCCTCTTGGTGTTGAGACTTTCAAATTACTCAACACCACCACTGTGTTGCTAGATATGCTTCCTCAACACATTTTTCTCTTGGTGTTGACACTTGCAAATTCCTCAATACCACTCTTGTGTTGCAAGGCATTCTTTCTCAACATATTCTTCCTCTTGGTGTTGAGACGTGCAAATTCCTCAACACCACTATTGTGTTGCTAGGCATGATTCCTCGACACA